>NC_089796.1:36551663-36564163 GCF_040412425.1 Macrobrachium rosenbergii | reverse complement strand
TTTCCAAAGTATACTTCTCCTCGTGCCCTTCGACCATATTCCTCGAGCCCACACGCCATTGCTTGGAGTTTCGAGGAGTCCCCATCGCCTTGCCCCTTTACGGAAGCCCTTGCATCTCACCACGTGGAAGAAACTCGCCCTCGAAATCGCAAGTCATCCACGGACCGCCTTCTACGCGCCCTCGGAAAATCTGCTAAGGTAAAGTGCCCTGGAAGAGCCCCATTTCAGTCACGCTTTTGTCTCGTAATATTTTCTTAAAGAGAAAGCCAGAAATCTCCCTTGTCTAATGTCCGTGCGCCTCTTGCATCGGCAGTATTAATTCTTTATTACTCCTTTGGCACCCTCAGTGCAGCTTGAATTCATTATTCTTTTGTCTATTTTCATTACTGGCGTATAATGTGCATATCTCTCATTTCAGAGGGATCCTATTTCGTGGAAGCTTCTCGGACTGTGGCTGGAATTCCCCAGTTTCATTCAATCTTGACTTGAGTTCCTCTTTGCCCGTACTAATGTCATTTATGTAAATACACTCCTTTAAATGTGCCCACGTGTTTTACGTAATATTTCCCTCAGTAATAAGAGCCCTATGCTCATATGAAATTCTCCTTTGTTTTCCTCTTTTTTTACGTTTTCCCGTACCCACGAAGTCAGAATCACAAGGCTAAATTACCTTAAATTGTTGCTACCTGTCTCACAGAGCATATTTCAAACTAAAACCACGGAAAAACGTAAAAATGGCGACCTGGCCATAGATCTCGTTTTGCAGTTGCAGTTCCCTAGTGTTGCTTTATTGCATTTGCAACTTGCCAGATCAGCTATTAGCAAAGCTAAGCTGGGTACGAGACAATTACGAACCTTTGTGTAAAACCAGCACACAGATCCAGAAAATTCCACGTAAGTAATGTGTTTATCTTAGCAAAACCTTTTACAATCGTGACTGTTCCTAGGAATTAGAAATAGGGACGCATGTATTCACTGAGAGAAAAGAACCGCCGTATTAGATTCGTTAATGCATGCCTTTCAGGATAGGTAGTTAGGAAATAACCAGTGCTAACCATCCTTTGCTTCGAGGAATAGTGTGAAATTCCTCTGTGTTAAAATCCTTGCCATATTCTTGCTTCGAGGAATAGTGCGAAAGAAATTCCTCTGTGATAAATTTTACTTGCATTTCGAATTAGCGAACTGTTATTTAGGCGCGAATAAAATTCCCACGTGGGACACGATGAAGTCAGCTTGCATTGCTGAAAATTCTCTCAGTGTAGTTAGAATTCGAGTTAGGTGTTAGGAAAGCGAAATTTAAACTCCGCTTATAGGGAAAATTACTAGGCCGTTGTACTGTTATCCTTTCAGACGACTGGGAAATTCCCGGAATCCCAGACGGTATATAAATATACGGGTTCATTCACCCAGAATCTAAAAATACCTCCGGTGTTGGCCAAACGACCTGCACCCCCCACCCCGCCCATGCCCGCGTGTGTAGCATTTTTTTTTTTTTTTTCCCATTCATTTCCCAGCAAACATTTTTCTTTGGGTTTCCCGTTAGTAATTTCTAAGTCCTAAGGGACGAATCGTAATTCCAAGTCCTAAGTGACTCCTAAAATTCTCACACGTGGCAAGTCCAAACGTCCTCAGGCTAAGAATTCCTCCAAATTCCAGTCCTCAAGACTCCTAAAAGTCCTAGAATTTCTCCAAATTCCAGTCCTCAGAGACTCCTAAAATTCTACGTCGCACGTGGCGAGAATTTCTCCAAATTCCAGTCCTCAGAGACTCCTAAAATTCCTACGCCGACGTGGCGAGAATTTCTCCAAATTCCAGTCCTCAGAGACTCCTAAAATTCTACGTCGCACGTGGCAAGAATTTCTCCAAATTCCAGTCCTCAGAGACTCCTAAAATTTCTCCAAATTCCAGTCCTCAGGGTCGCACGTGGCGAGAATTTCTCCAAATTCCAGTCCTCAGAGACTCCTAAAATTCTACGTCCGAGAATTTCTCCAAATTCCAGTCCTCAGAGAATTTCGTGGCAGAATTTCTCCAAATTCCAGTCCTCAGAGACGTGGCAAGAATTTCTCCAAATTCCAGTCCTCAGAGACTCCTAAAACCAGTCCTCAGAGACTCCTAAAATTCTACGTCGCACGTGGCGAGAATTTCTCCAAATTCCAGTCCTCAGGGACTCCTAAAATTCCACGTTGCACGTGGCGAGAATTTCTCCAAATTCCAGTCCTCAGAGACTCCTAAAATTCTACGTCGCACGTGGCGAGAATTTCTCCAAATTCCAGTCCTCAGAGACTCATACAAAATTTTCACGTCGCACATGACGTGGCGAGAATTTCTCATTCCTGCTGGAACCCAAAATTAAGTCCTTTTGAGACATTATACAGTGTAGTTCACACACATCTAAGCCCTTACGGGACTGATCATTCTAGTTCGTTAGAACAACTCCTTAACTTCACGCTACAGCCGGCCAAGTCCGAGCGTGACAAAATCCAACTACGTCTTCCGAGACGCATATTAAAATTCGTTCGCCAAGAACAACCACGTCTTTCCAAGACACATCCAATTTTAACAAAAAGTCTCCTCAGACTTACTAATCAACTGTCTTATTCAGACAGATCCATTCTCCTGCAGTCTGAACAATTGAGTGTTTCAGATTCCTGCAATTGAGTCTTTTCAGACAACCTGAGTCTTCTCAGACATATCATATACCCATTATTTCAAGATGGCTAATACCAGAGCCCAACAAAACGAGGATTTCAAATTCTACATGTCCGCTGGGAAGGACATGGGACTATCGGGGCAAGATCTGAGAGCATGGGTTCAAGAGCGAGTGGACGATGCCAAGGCGGAGAGAGCAAGAGAACGTGAAGAGAGAGAGAGAGAACGAGTTGCCCAAGAGCAACGAGAGGCCAAAGAACGTGAGAGAGAGAGAGAGAGAACAAATTGCCCAAGAACAACGGGAGGAAAAGAACGTGCAGAGAGGGAGAGAGAACGAATTGCCCAAGAGAGAGAGAGAGGAACGAATCGCTCAAGAACAAGGAGGAGGAAAAAGAACGTGCAGAGAGGGAGAGAGAACGTGAAGAGAGAGAGAGGGACAGAATTGCCCAAGAACAACGAGAGGAGAGAGAACGTGAGAGAGAGAGAGAGACAGAATTGCCCAAGAGCAGAAGAGAGAGAGAGAGAACGCGCCCATGAGCTCCAGGTGCTAGAACGACAGCACGCCACCCCCGCCCCTGCCGCGGGAATGAGTGCCCTCAGCCAAGCTCACTCGTTCATGCCAAAATGGACAGAGTCCGAACCCTGAAGTATGGCTTGAAAGGGCCGAACGAGTCCTGGAGTGCTGCGATCTCTCCCCGCGGAACTCTCCCTTGTTCTCACTAAATTCCTGGGCGGAAAGGCCCTCGTTGCCTACCACGCCCTTCCCGCAGACGATCGGGAAACTGGGAAGCCGACGCCAAGCAGTTACGATTCTGGCGCACGAGATTACCCCGAGCGGTGGAGGAGACGTTGGAGAGAGCAGCCCAGAGAAGCAGGCCAGACTTGGTCCGATTGGGCGTACCATTCGAGCGGGCGTTGACAAAATGGCTCGATTCGAAGGAGCCACTAACACCGCCGAGGTACTCGAGCGGTTTAAATTCGAGCATTTCCTGCGCCACGCCCCTCCTGCCCTCGCCACTCATATAGTGAAAAGCCCCAGCAACACTCACCGAGTGTTGCCGAATAGCAGATATGTGGGAAACTCACCACCCTCAAGAAGGATCCATGGGGCGGAAAATAAATCCCCCGTCCCTCCTCGGAGGTTCAAATTCCCACAAAAATGGGAACTCGGGCAAGCCCCTAACTTGCCATTATTGCAAGAAAACGGGGCATTCCTTCGAACAGTGCCGGAACAAGAAACCGGCTCCTCTCTCCCGGAAAACCGACAAATAACTCGCCTGCGCCCTCCACAGGGGCAGCGCGGAAAGATTTCAGCCAGACATTTTGCACGGTGTGCAAGGTTTATGGCCATTCTCCTGCATGGGCAAAATGCCCACGCAATAATAAAGTAAATACTCCCACCGTCGCCTTGGCCGTCACAGATCCCCAGTCATTAGGCCCTCCCGCCGAAGGGCCCGTATACGTGACTCCTCCACGAGGTAGCCACGCGCGCCGAGTCACTGCATTCGAGGACTCGGGCGCACAAATCTCCCTCATCCGAAGGGACAGAGTTCCCTACGGAGCTATCGTCAATAGACGAAAACTCGTCACGATCGAGGGAATAAATCAATTTAAAATGATACTCCCTACGGTCCAATTGAGAGTCACAAGACCTCACCAATCCAAAATTTGCAATCTTGCAGTAGCAAGCCATCTCCCCGGAGGCTATGACGTCATCCTGGGACAGGACTTTCAGTCCCCACCGAAATCACGACAATCTAGGGGTCCCCATTCCCGAATCATTCGCGGGCGCGAGTAATCCTCCCCGCTTCTCCCTCAGTCAAGACTGGCGCCCCTGGGTACCAGGAGGACGTGTCCCCACCAGTCCCCACCAGTGCCACCTGAGTACAATGTGCCAGTGGCCCCTTCAGGAGATGATCGGTTCCCGAGCAGGGCCAAGCTTCGTCCGTCCTCCAGCCCAAGCCTGACTCTGCCCTAGTGCCAGCGCCAGAGCGCTACGCCGATCTCCATTCACGGGATCCAACTCAGGACCCCCTCTCTTCCCCCGGCCTGGCACCGCTACCAGCGTTGGTCAGAGAGACGGTTCCTCCCGACCACCGCGGAAGCTCACCTGCAGGTGCGGCCTCGCAACCCGTGCCTGAGCTGGTCAACGTTACCTGCGAGCCGCTCACGCCACCCCCGACCGCCTCCTCTCTGCCTCAGCCCGTCGTCGACGCAATTGCAAGTCAGGATTCTGCCATATCTCACTTGGCCGATGAACTACAAGAGCCGCGACGGATCATGGTAGAACCCGCACGGAACACTCCTGCGTCAGCTGTCGCATCAGCAGGCCCAGGTGGTACTCCGTGCCGCCCTCCGGTCGCGGGCCCTCCGCTTCCCCGGCCGAGGACGACTGTCCCATTAAGAAAGACTCGAGGCGAAATTACCACGGGCGTGGAAATTTCCAGGTAGCTTACAAAGAGCTCTAGAGCTCCCATGGCACCTGTGCCACCATTTCATCTTTCGAAGGTCTTGGCACCCCTAATCCAGAAGGGGATGTCAGGCCCTCCTCTATCTTCCTCCGTTCCTCAGGAACTTCTATCTCTTATCACCTTCTATTTAATCTTCCCTTAAATTATCCCCACAAGAGGCAATTAAATACGGGATACCATTCCCCACACAATGAATAAATCATTAAGAATAACAGAGTGAGAAGTGGCACGGCCTTGCGCCCATACCTTGGCACCGGGCGTTTGTGTCAGCCCCTCCTGAAGGAGTCGCGCCCTTCGGGTGCATTTTCCTCGCCCTGGGACTGAAGTGATAGTCCGGGCCATAATTTATAGGCGAAGGACGATAAATTCCCGCCTAACACAATAAAACCCTCACTCTTTTTCCCTTAGCTCTTCTGCCAATATCATTTACTTTCTTTTAGTCATTTAGTTATCTTTATTTTAATGAATCGCGAGTCATAAACTCTTGCCCTTGTGATTTAAATGCCCCTTTCGTAAGCTCTGAGGGACGTGTCCCGCCTTTCATATGCGGTCAAGTTTCATTCGTAACGTCTTGGTAATTTTCCTTTTTGTTATTATTATCCCTTTTCCCCTTCCATTCCTTCCGAGATCTCTGTTTGTCCTAAGACCCCACATCTTTTGTCTGCTCGCCCCGTCATAACATGGAGTACTCAAGTGGGCAGTGGACGCATAAAATTAGCGTAGTTTAAGGTTAGCGAATTAAAACCTCGCGAATACTCTCGCCCAGCATTACGACTGTCAAATTCCGGTGTGTGGGTCGTCCCTCAGCTCGCGTTGAACGATAGCTGAGCAAAGCACGTTAAAACGAAGATAAATTATCAATGCAAATATGCATAGTCATTACAGTATCGCGTAAAAGGGGATGTCATTTACAAAGATAAACGCTGTTTTTCATTTACACAGCCTTCTCAAGGCAGATTGTACTAACCGCATGCATTTTATCTAAAATTAAGTAACCGTGTATTTTAATTCTTGAACAATAACCTTTCTTTTCCTTTGTTGGCCATAGCCTCATATACGTGGTCCTATAATCTTAATTAATTCACAATTGTTCGAGTCACTTTATAAAGTTACCAGTGGGTAACCAAATCTAAAGTAATTATTCTTTTGCAAGTGTTTAAATCACTTTGCGTTCTGTTAACGAAAATTGTCCCAATGTGTTATTAAAAGTAATGTCACAGCTTCATAAAACCCTTAGTAGTAAAGTTCATTGTAAGGCAGAATGTAGAGTAACGTAAAGCATTTGCCGCTCATTCTTGAATATCGATGTACACACCCGAAGGAGGTATGTACATCATCTTGTATGGGGAGGTATTATGATTAGCAAGAATTCGCTAGCAAATTGCCTCCCCTCCATTGTTGTTGTTGGTTGTTCTGTTGTGTTTCATTTACTGCCAGCCGGCCGATCGATAGACCATCTGTCTATCGACTTAAAAACAAGGGTTTAAAAGATTAAAGCCGCTCCCCTTTTTGATAAAGATCTTTCTTCGAGGCAAAAGTAATCTGTCTTGGGTGTTTCTCCTACAGGCCAAAACCTCCCCTGCGGGCAGCAGGTGCAATGAGTCAAAACATCTGTGTTGGACGCACCCCCTGCCCCATAGGAGGGGATAAAAAGCAAAAGCCCACGAGTTCTCGACACACACGCGGGCTGGAGGATATGGAGTGAAGACGTCCTCAACACCTGGCCCCATCGATGCCCTTGCATCCCAACCACGTGGCCCTTTCCAAAGTATACTTCTCCTCGTGCCCTTCGACCGTATTCCTCGAGCCCACACGCCATTGCTTGGAGTTTCGAGGAGTCCCCATCGCCTTGCCCCTTTACGGAAGCCCTTGCATCTCACCACGTGGAAGAAACTCGCCCTCGGAAATCGCAAGTCATCCACGGACCGCCTTCTACACGCCCTCGGAAAATCTGCTAAGGTAAAGTGCCCTGGAAGAGCCCCATTTCAGTCACGCTTTTGTCTAGTAATATTTTCTTAAAGAGAAAGCCAGAAATCTCCCTTGTCTAATGTCCGTGCGCCTCTTGCATCGGCAGTATTAATTCTTTATTACTCCTTTGGCACCCTCAGTGCAGCTTCGAATTCATTATTCTTTTGTCTATTTTCATTACTGGCGTATAATGTGCATATCTCTCATTTCAGAGGGATCCTATTTCGTGGAAGCTTCTCGGACTGTGGCTGGAATTCCCCAGTTTCATTCAATCTACTTGAGATCCTCTTGCCCGTACTAATGTCATTTATGTAAATACACTCCTTTAAATGTGCCCACGTGTTTTACGTAATATTTCCCTCAGTAACAAGAGCCCTATGCTCATATGAAATTTTCCTTTGTTTTCCTCTTTTTACGTTTTCCTGTACCCACGAAGTCAGAATCACAAGGCTAAATTACCTTAAATTGTTGCTACCTGTCTCACAGAGCATATTTCAAACTAAAACCACGGAAAAACGTAAAAAAATATATATATATATATATATATATATATATATATATATATATATATATATATATATATATATATATATATATATATATATATATATATATATATATATATATACAAAAATCTATCTATGTATATATATATATATATATATTATATATATACAATATATATATATTGTTACATGTGTGCTTTGGCCAATGAGTTTTTTAATTAATTACTGGAATTTATGTAGCCTTGCTTCCCCGAAGACACGTGTAAACTGTCAATTGAAGCTAAAAGTTACCCCCAAAAGACAGACAATTAGTTAACAATTAGTTAATTGGATTAGGTTGCCAGTTGGAACTATGATTGAATAATTGGATTATTTCTATAACAAATGAATTACATCAAACCCCTTTCATTACCCACCAGCCCAACAAAGAAAAATTGTGCTGTTAAAGTGAGGGAAATTACATGAATCACTTAATCGACGTCGGACACAGTTAATATTCCCGGCTTCACTAAAGAATAACGCAACGGTGTTCGTACACTCGAGTGTACCGTACGAAGTTATTATTGATAAAGGATATTTCTCTTCCAAACAATGGTGATGTCAGGATCCAAGGGTTGCCTGAATTTTTACTTTTACTTGACTTTCCCTAATTCCTACTTACTGCATGGGAATAGCTTATGCAATTTCACTAGGCAATGTTCATTATTCATAAACTACACTTCATAAAAGAAGCATGGTTACACCAGGTTCTCTCATAAATGGTGGCTGAAAAGGAAAAAATGGAAAAAATAAGTACAGTGGAAGAGATACTAGCAAATCAACGAAAATCTTTTCAATTCCAGACTTACCGTTTCCGTAGGTTGCTTGCATAATGCAACTGACGATCGGAATTCTCGAACAATGCTTATTGTCGATTCACTTAAACAAACAACAGACAGGGAAAGGACAAAGGACATTGTTGCTCGGAGCACAGATGCGTGCTCTTTTTACGATGGTTGGTCTCTCTCTCCTGTTGTCAGGTCAGGTCACTGTTGTTCCCGTCAGCAACGCTTGTATGTAGCCTCTGGCAGTCTGAAAATTTGACAAAAAACTTCCACATGCATAGAACAGGGAAAAAGAAAGCTTAAGAGTACCTTCACTAGAGGCAATTTGGTAAAACCCTCCCTGTGGGTTAGATCCCTTAATGCTAACCTATCCACTGCTAAAGGATGTTACTTTATTGAAAAATACAGCCTTCCTCCCTGCCTGCATTCTTCTAGCTTCGACAGAGACACTGTCCTGTCTTTGTCAGAATAACATCCCTACTAAAATAATGCAGAGGGGCAAACAGCAGTATATATATATATATATATATATATATATATATATATATATATATATATATATATATATATATATATATATATATATATATATATATATATATATATATATATATATATATATATATATATATATATATATATATATATATATATATATATATATATATATATATATATATATATATATATATATATATATATATATATATATATATATGTATGTATATATATATATATATATATATATATATATATATATATATATATATATATATATATATATATATATATATATATATATATATATATATATATATATATATATATATATATATATATATATATATATATATATATATATATATATATATATATATATATATATATATATATATATATATATATATATATATATATATATATATATATATATATATATATATATATATATATATATATATATATATATATATATATATATCTACAGTATATATTACATATCTATTTATTTTATATGTGTATATTTATGTATAGGCCTATATATATTTATATATAATGTATTTTATATGTATGTACATATATATATATATTATTGTATATATACATATATATATATACATATATATCTATCTCTATATTATATATATATATATATATATATATATATATATATATATATATATATATATATATATATATATATATATATATATATATATATATATATATATATATATATATATATATATATATATATATATATATATATATATATATATATATATATATATATATATATATATTTATATGTATATATCCGGCCTATAATATTTATATATAATGTATTTTAATATCCATACTTATTATCGCTATTGTATATATATATATATATAATAATAATATTTTTCTTATATGTTACCGATATATATATATATATTTAGTTGATAATAAGTTCGTCGTCCCGTATATCTCGGCTCGACGAACTTATTATCAACTAAAAAAATTATATATCGGTATATATATATATAAAATATATATTATCATCCGGAATATAGAGCATATTGATATTAAATAAACGTTTATAGCTTACTGATCGTATATGAATCACGATATATATATATATATTATTATATATATATATATATATATACATATATATATATATATATATATATATATATTGATATATATATATTTATATATATGTATATATATATATATATATATATATATATATATATATATATATATATATATATATATATATATATATATATATATATATATATATATATATATATATATACACACACACACAGACAGAAGGAGAAGCCACGGCCAAAATATACACATACTCAAGGAACATGAGAAACGAAGACCACCATTCTTACAAGTTTATTGCCGACGTTTCATGACACTTGTCACATTTCATGGTTAAAAAATAAAATAATTTGCACCACAGATAGAATCATGGTAATGAAAAAAAAAGTTAAAATATTTAAAATTCACAAAAAATGGCAATGCAGCGTTAAAATTAGGTATATAAATGAAGATAAAACAAGAAAAAAAAAGGATAACAAAAGATGTGAGTGAAGTGAACCAAGACACAGACTCACCGAGCGAAATGAGAAAGAATAATACTGAGAGAATACAGAAAATAAGCATAAAGAAAAAGCTAGGCAACATATAACTGAGTTGACGACAATTGCGTATTTAACGAGGGAACAGTTCCCTTTATGATAATCGACTCTAGGATGATTAGATCGTGATGGTTGGACACCCGCCCTACTATTGAAAAATCTTCTTCCCTGATATTTGTTTTGCATCGTACAGCATGGTTTCTGATGTTAGAAACCTCTGGATTCGATAACTTGCATCTTGTACGGTAGCTTAAGCCTCTATGAGAGTCAATTCGTACCCTCAACAGCCTCCTCGTACATCCCACGTACGTTTCGTGATTACATCGCGGACAAGTGTATTTATATACAAAATTGGATGTGAAGAGGGGGCTGAGACGATCCTTGACTGTAAAAAATGAATCAATGGTTAGAGGATTCTTTGGTATTAATTTAACATTTAAAGCAGGAAACTTTTTCTGAATTAGGGAAATGCAGTTCTTACGAAAGTGGTCGTCGTGTAGTAAGGGGAAACTCGCATAAAATTTCATTTCTGGGGCAGTCAGCACTGGCAAGGAAACTCTCTTACTCCACGTTTCTCTAAGTTGTTTGTAAAAAAGATTAATTGGGATAATTTTGTTTAATATAACTAGTTAAAAAAAAAGTATTTCTTCGTGAAATAAGAACCAATTGGATGTATGAGAAAACGCCCTGTGGAGGAGGGTAGAAATAGCAGTTAATTTAAATAAAAAAAAAAAAAAAACACGAGCTATAAAAATTCATGCCTAGTCCAGTAAAGGTTGTCTTCCGGAAAGCACCTGTAATAAATCCAGTGATATTCCTGGATATCATTATATCAAGAAAGAGAAGTTTATCATTAGTTTCTTTCTCCAAGGTGAATTTAATATTAGAGTGCAGTTCGTTGTCGAACTGCTAAAAGGATTCGGCATTGTGTTCATGTAGGAATAAAATGAAGGCATCGTCGACATATCTCCGATAAAACAAAGGCAAAACACTAAGGGAACAACCCTCCGTCCTCCATCTTCTTCGCTTTCCTGTTCCTTCTTCGTATCGGATCAAGGGGTATACATAGCTTTCATGATCTAATTAGGAAAAGGTATAATCCTATTTTACTAAATGTTTGTAGAATTAAAAAAAAAAAATAAAAAAACATGCTAAAACTGGAAAAAGCCAAACTAAACGCTGAATTTCTCCAGTATTGTCAACTTAACAACGTTGTTCCCAGTTTTGTGAAGTTTAATGTGTACAAGACGTCTTTATACTGCTCACAGTTTTATGCAGAAGCTACGAAACAGCTTTTACATATGGAATTGTCATGTAAGCATATAAACATATTACCCCTTGAACAGAGAGTGGCTGAATATAAGCAAACTATCTTTAACTTATTATCTATGTTAGATAGAATAATTTTTGTACGTTTATTTAACCACAACATTCGCAGATTTGCTAACGAGGTGATTAGTAGGCACAACAGAGATCTGTATTCACTAGCCATTAATGTTCCTAAATTTCGACAAAATGACGATACAGTATTTAATTTTTCTAATAGACATTTATCCAATAGGGAGCAGTTCCTTTTAACTCTAGGCTTAAATGTTTGCTTACCTAATTATAAACCCAACTTTTGCAACATTTTCCTGGCCCTGGAGTCAATATTCCATCGACTTAAATCCCTTCCTTTTAACACTAACCTTAGTTCTTTGCAGGCCCAGTTGTCATCACTATCTCATTCCGCCTTTTCTAGCATTAAGACCAGGTGGACACCGTTCTTTAATAAATCTGAGGTAGATATTTTAAAGAATCGTTCTAAAGATAATAGCATTTTTATTTGAAAACCTGACAAAGGTAGAGGGACAGTTATCCTCAAGTCAGACGATTATTTGAACAAAATGGAAATAATTTTGAATGATGAAACCAAATTTCACAAAGTAGGTTCCCCAGATC
>NC_089796.1:36501663-36546663 GCF_040412425.1 Macrobrachium rosenbergii | reverse complement strand
TCCTCCTTTTCTTCTCCTTCCCTTCTAACCATATCAATATCGTACCTATCAACAGCAACAGGTTTTCCCTTCTTCTGACTTTTTAGCTTGTCTTATTTTTGCAACGCTGAGATGATGACCACTACGAATATCTGCTCCCCGATTAACACGAACATCTAGCAAAGAGCTTCTACTGTATGCCTTTTACTAACAGCAATATGATCAATCTGATTTTTATATTTTTCCACACGGTGACACCCATGTCGCCTTGCGTGTATTGTGGTGTTGAAAAAGTGTGCCTCCAATGACTAAGTCATTTGCTAGACAAAAACTCCCAAACCTTACTCCATTTTCACTCAACCTACCACCGACACCCATCTTACCCATACAAGCCTCAAATCCCTCATTCGAGCAGCCCATTATTGCATTGAAGTCTCCAATACAAATCAAAACATCATGTCTAGCAACTCTTCCTATTCCTTCCTGCAGCTTTCCATAAATTGCGTCTTTCCTTTCGTTAGGTGCATCATTAGTGGGTGCATAACACACAAACAGAGAGATGTTACAATGATTTGACTTGAACCGTGCGCACAACAATCCCTCGTCGATAGGATCCCATTCAAATGGAGCTTTCTTTGCCTTGCATCCCAACAGCAATCCTACTAGTCTTGGAGCCTGGTAGGGTCCCGTATGCACTAAGATGTACCCTAACTTTGACTTCAGATCTTGTTTAAGGGTTGTTTGGACATAAAAAAAAAAAAAAAATGGTCACATGTTCCACAACTGGCCTGTTTTCTGCCATTTTGACATCCAAGATGGCCGCCTGACAAAAATGATAAAATTCAATAAATGACCAGACTATACTCAATATGCATATTATTTCAAAAGTCTTTAGTAAGAGAAAACAATTGTTTAGCTATGTCTCCCAATACTGTGCGTAGTAAAATTAAGCAAATAAATCATACACTTGTGTAACAAACTATTAATTGTTTGGAAAAAAATCACACTCTCAAACCTTCATTTCACATTCCACCATTAAATCATCTTCATTGTCTTTGGAATCATTATGACTCTTTATTATAGTATTATGTGAATTGCTACAATGCCCACTTACATCACAATTACAGAATTCACAGCAAGGACATATATTTGACCTAAAGCATTTTTTACAGGTGCATTGAAATAGAAAATCGGGGGGTTGATTAGGTTCAGAAACAATAAGTGGTACCAGGAAGTCATCTTTCAAAATGTAACCATAATCTAGTGGATTCAGTATATCTATGGTAGTTTTTGTGGCATTTGTCCCGTGATAACATTGCAAAAAAAGCTCGCTTAATATGAAGCTGTATGCTATTTGAAGTTGGAACAAGTATTTCAAAATTGTTGTTAATGCTTTTATGATGGTACAGGAAATATCGCAGCTCATTGAATGTATCTATGTTGACTCCACCAACGGCTCGGTCAAGAAACTGCTCTGCTTTGATTTCCATATCATGAGGAAGTTCTTTATTTTTTCCAAAATCCTTGATTAACTTTATTCCACCTTGCTCTGCTGCCTTGAATACAGCAAGTTTCATTGAAACCTTGCTGGTCGTGTCACAACCACTAAGTGCATGGACAGCTGGAAGTATAGAAACTAGTGCTCTTGACATTGTCAGTACTAAATCTTGGACTGGCAATGCCCTTTTGTTGTTGGCTTGTCCACAAAGGACTGATAGCTCTTCTAGACCACTGAATTTCCAAGTTTCACTGAAGTGGTACAGTAGACATACTAAAACATCTGTATCTGGTGAAGCCACTATGACTATCTTGAATAATTCCCTTGCAAGTGGCATGGTTGATATGTAACAACAGTCTATCATCAGCCTCTTTGTGTTGACAATGAAGTGCGGTACATCCACAACAGTTTGGGAGCTGATTCTCAGGCACTTGTACAAGTCATCTTCATGAGAACCTCCAAGATATATAAGTATGGACATACTTTCTGTACCTTGAGTCACTTTCTCAATTAACCACTTGATGAAAAATTCTTGCAGCCTTACCATGTCACTGAAAAAAAAGACTTAAAGAACCAGCTCCACAGAAAGTACCTTTCTCAGACATTACTCATCCTACAGCTATTGTCTTTGATTTCATGGCATATGCTAGAATATTATCAGTGACACAGCTGAAGATGAAAACATTTGGTGATATGGCAGCTCAGTTGTGGAAAATATTTTCTTGCATGTCAGCCACTTGTAAACGAACTGATGTTGTCTTTGATATTTATGACCAAGGTAGTATAAAAGACTGTGAAAGAATGAGGAGAAGAAAAGTTGATCCAATAGAGTTATCTATCAACCGCAGTGACACTCCACTTCCAGTAGATATGGAAAGGTTCTGGTCATCAATCAAAAACGAGGTAAGGCTGCAAAAATTTTTCATCAAGTGGTTAATTGAGAAAGTGACTCAAGGTACAGAAAGTATGTCCATACCTATATACCTTGGAAGTTCTCATGAAGATAACAACCCTTAAGCAAGATCTGAAGTCAAATTTAGGGTACATCTTAGTGCATACGGGACCCTACCAGGCTCCATGACTATACTCCATGATAATGCATTCCATTCCGTCGGCCAGACATAAACAAACATAAATTATTCCCCAAATCCAGCTTATCAACCCCAATTAATCTTATCTCTGTTACAGCACAAAGTCTAATTCATAACTTTGAAAAACTCTCACTAACTCTTCAATTTTACTATCCTAATTTAGCGTTCTCACATTCAAATTGCCAATTTTGTTAGTATTTTTACCATGAATAAAAGATTTAGGAGACCGTGAGATCCTTAGTACCCCCTGCCCACGTAAGGCTGCACGGGACTGGAGGCCATTCCTCTTTTGTCAGAGTCCATAAGGTTTCTTTGGCTAACTACATGAACACTTCACCACAGTGTTGCAGTCATAGTGGGCAGCTAACCTGCCTGCATGCCCACACCCAAAAGGTTCAGCTATGCTAAGGCCAATCGCATGCTGGCGTGCTTCCCAGCCATTTCACTCTCAAGAAGTTTATCTGCCTGAGAAGCAAACAACCCCTGCACCCAGGGGCATTGGTCTGTGTGGGTAGAGAGTGATCACTCCTCATTAGTTATATACAATGTATGTACCACATTCACCTATATATATATATATATATATATATATATATATATATATATATATATATATATATATATATATATATATATATGTCATTGTATATATAAATAATTGTCCATATACATGTAAACACACATGCACATATATATATATTCATTAAAAATCACAAGAATTTATAAGCTAACGCCACAGGAAAATCTTGAAAAGAAACGACGGAGTCCCAAATACTTTTTTGTACCCGAAGATGTGTTACACAAAAGTGCTGGGCAGTCTTTCGTTGTTATTCCAGATTTTCCTGTAGCTTGAGCTACGATATATATATATATATATATATATATATATATATATATATATATATATATATATATATATATATATATATATATACTGTATATATATATATATATATATATATATATATATATATATATATATATATAGTTACATTTTCTAGGCTGCAAACAGCGAACAGGGCAATCGGTAAATTAAAATCAAAATCACAAACCAGAATTACAATTACAATAAAACGTTCAGAATAAAATGACTAAAACCTATCCTAAAAGAACAAGTAAAAGGCTGTGACATCCTACCCAGAAGGAAGTTAAAAACAGACTACTGCACTCGCATTGAGTATTACAAAAGAGAGCGAAAGAAAATGTAAATAAATAAATAAACATACAGACAGAGAAGAAACAACTTAACAAGACCATCAGGCAATAAACAGTTGTGTAGAGGATGTGTTGGAGTTCAATGGTGGTACAGTCAATTTGATAATAATAGATTCAAGTATTGTTAAGTCATTTGCTTTTTGTACCTGTCCTATTACTGACAAATCTTTATTTTCTATGAAAGTTTTACACATTTTCGAGTGATTCCTGATATTAGACTGTTCAGGGCTAGGCAATCTGCTCCCGGTTCTGAAGCTGACTCCTCTATGAACATCGATGCGAACCCGCAACAGCCTCCTAGTACATCCGACATAGATCCCCTGACTACATCTGGGGCACTTGTACTGATATATAATGTTGGATGTAAATAAGGGACTGAGCTGGTCTTTAAACTTGAAGAGAGCGCCAACTGTTCGGGGGTTCCTAGGGATGAGCTTGAGGTTAAGGGCCGGTAATTCCTTTCGAATGATGTTGAGAAATTTCTTCCTGAAAGAATCATCTTGCATGTAAGGGAGCGCTGCGTATAAATTCATCTTAGGGACGGTGTAATATAGAGGAGGTGGCGTCATCTTCTTGTTCAACATGCTATTTAACTGTTTAAAAAACAGCTTGGATGGAAAACAGTTGTTCCTGAAATAATTAGTGAGATATGTTATTTCGTCGTGAAAAGTTAACCAATTAGATGTCAGAGTAAAAGCCCTGTGGAGGAGGGTAGAAAGAGCATTTAATTTAAAATCGAAAAACGAGGGCTTTTACTCTGACATCTAATTGGCTAACTTTTCACGACGAAATAACATATCTCACTAATTATTTCAGGAACAACTGTTTTCCATCCAAGCTGTTTTTTAAACAGTTAAATAGCATGTTGAACAAGAAGATGACGCCACCTCCTCTATATTACACCGTCCCTAAGATGAATTTATACGCAGCGTTCCCTTTACATGCAAGATGATTCTTTCAGGAAGAAATTCTCAACATCATTCAAAAGGAATTACCGGCCCTTAACCTCAAGCTCATCCTGAGGGAACCCCTGAACAGTTGGCGCCTTCAAGTTTAAAGACCAGCTCAGTCCCTTTATTTACATCCAACATTATATAAGTACAAGTGCCCCAGATGTAGTCAGGGATCTATGTCGGATGTACTAGAGGTTGTTGTGGGTCGCATCGATGCTCATAGAGGAGTCAGCTTCAGAACCGGGAGCAGATTGCCTTAGCCCTGAACAGTCTAATATCAGGAATCACTGAAGATGTGTAAAACTTTCATAGAAAATAAAGATTTGTCAGTACAGGACAGGTACAAAAAGCAAATGACTTAACAATACTTGAATCTATTATTATCAAATTGACTGTACCACCATTGAACTCCCACACATCCTCTACACAACTGTTTATTGCCTGATGGTCTTGTTAAGTTGTTTCTTCTCTGTCTGTATGTTTATTTATTTATTTATATTTTCTTTCACTCTCTTTTGTAATACTCAATGCGAGTGCAGTAGTTTGTTTTTAACTTCCTTCTGGGTAGGTTGTCACAGCCTTTTACTTGTTCTTTTAGGGTAGGTTTTAGTCATTTTATTCTGAACGTTTTATTGTAATTGTAATTCTGATTTGTGATTTTGACTTTAATTTACTGATTGGCCTGTTCGCTGTTTGCAGCCTAGAAAATGCAACTAAGAGGAGTTGTGAAACGTCGGCATATTATAATAAAATGCAAAAGGACAGTGCCTTTCCCTGACCCGCCTTGGATTGTTCTTCGAGCTGTTGCTCCGGCAGTTAGAGGTATATATATATATATATATATATATATATATATATATATATATATATATATATATATATATATATATGTGTGTGTGTAAATATACATATAAATAAATAAATATATATATATATATATATATATATATATATATATATATATATATATATATATATATATATATATATATATATATGACCTATAGATTTAAAACATGCATTGGCTTCTGAAATTATGACGGACTTAAATATGCAAAAATAATTCAAAATAAATAAGCACTGAATATCCAAAGTAATTTTAATGCGTTTTTAGTCTTGTGCGTTTATTCCTTAGTTACATCAGAAGAGATTGCGTTAGGTCAGGATTATTAGTAGCATTCGCTGGCTGTTTATTCATTATTTTCATAATTATTAGAGCAACTGGTCTTATTGAATGAAGGAATAACAATGTCAATGAATGAGTAGCTGAGCAGAATAGAGCCAGCGGATGGAGCCAGCGCAAGAATAACTACAGCTGCTCTGAAGTTATTCGAATGGAAGCTTTGGCTCCAGTCTTTCAATGTGTTGTGTCCAGACTGTCCAAAGAGCTCCCACCTAATGTCAGGACTGAAAATAACAAGGCGTCCAAGAATAAATTAAAGAAGGCCCTTTTTAGTTTTCTGAAAAAGAAAACTACCGAGATGGCTTTTGTCTGTCCGTCCGCACTTTTTCTGTCCCTCCTCAGATCTTAAAAACGACTGAGGCTAGAGGGCTGCAAATTGTTACGTTGATCATCCACCCTCCAATCATCAAACATACCAAATTGCAGACCTCTATCCTCAGCAGTTTTTATTTTATTTAAGGTTAAATTTAGTCATGATCGTGCGTCTGGCACCGCTAGAGTGCCAACAATACAGGCCACCACCGGGCCACGGCTGAGAGTTTCGTGGGCCGTGACTGAGAGTTTCATATAGCATTATACGCTGTACAGAAAACTCGATTGCGCCGAAGAAACCTCGGCGCATTCTTACTTGTTTCTGAATGCTATGACAGTGACGATTTGACAGCTGACATGAAGTACACAGTATACTGTACTGTAAGTAATCTGTGCCTCTGCAGTATCGTTATGTCTGTAATGAGTTGAGTTTGCCTGTCTCTCAGATTACCTTGCCTTTGGAGGAGTGGGACCCTATAAAAAAAAATAAATAAATAAACAGGCCACAGTAAACAAACAGCAGTCTGCAACGCGAAAAAAATCCTTACGTGAATGTCGGTGTCGACCTAATACTCAGCGCTAACACTTTTGAATGGAGTTTGTGCTTTTTGCCGGAAACCTTATATAATGCTTTCGAAAAGCGCATCATTTGTGACAACTAAAAACCTCCTTAACTGAGCTTTGCTCATCTCTTGACATATTACAAGTTATTAACATTTTATAAATCAGAAGTAGAATAGCAGTGCAGAGTCAAGAATGCATGCGTCAACAGTTTTAGTCATTTTTTCAATATCCTGTACATTCAGGAGACCTACATTAGGCACGTTTAGATATGATTTCTTAACAAAAACAAGTTGAATGAAGATAATGTTGTTATACTCGTATAGGCCTACTGACTGATGCAGTGCGGTTACTGAAATGCGCAAGTGGGTAAGGCCTGTTTTATAAACGTCACTACTAGTAGGCACTCGAGTAGTATGACGTGCCTGTCCTTCACCTACACTGCTCTTAGGCGATCTTCCATCAACCTTCAGTGACAATTTCAAGACTGGTCAAAAATTGCAAGTTTATGTGAGTGCATTAGTTTAAAAACGTTGATGTTTGCTTGTATAAAAAGCAAACATGACTTACCAGGAGCAAGGGGAGGTATTCTATTTCAGGTTCAAAAACGGAAATTTGTGATCAATTGAAAGTTTTGTAAGATATGCGCTTAATTTTTCAACCATCAAAATATTCAGAAAAGGAAGTGTTAAACTTATTTCTCGTTTTGATAATGGAGCTCGTATATAACTTGACATTTGTGTGGGAACGTTTAAATGTAATGTGAATGTTAGCCTATTTCTGGTTTGAAAATCTTCCAAGTAAAACTCACTTGTGACGCTGTGTTTTGATTTCATTTATTGTTCTGTGTTGTCGGGAAAAAGATTGATTTTCAAGAGTACTATGCAAAGATATAACGAAATTGCCTACTACTACTACTACTACTACTACTACTGCTACTACTACTACTACTACTACTACTACTACTACTACTAATAATAATAATAATAATAATAATAATAATAATAATAATAATAATTTAGATATGCTGATACATTTCTTGACTTCGTTCTTCTTTTATCTAAATTAAAGTCGAAGGAAAAATTCATCGACGTTCTCCATCCATCGACAGAATTGCTACTGTTGCTTTTTACCTTCAGGATGTTAATAATAATTCATCTACTGAACACAGAGAGCCGCCTGTATATGCGCAGTAGAAATCAGATCGAGGAATATTAAAAATGATGATAAAACAGCATTGCATTCAGTGGTATTTCCTGGGTCAGATTTCACATTTTTTGATAATGAAAACTTATTCCCTCATTTTAGCCATGCTTATTTAATTACAGCAATCCATTCAGTGGTTTCTGGCACACCAAAAAGTGCTGATCTGACTGATGAAATTGAGGCGATCGAGCCAAGCACTGAAGGGGCACTTTCGGCCATTGAGCGCCTAGACTAAAGTGAGCGAGTTGGACGGCAAGATCGAGAGATCCAGAAAATAAGGAAGTGAAGTACAAGGATCTAAAGGTGAAAGTCAGAGAGAACCCCTCATTTGTACAAAAATAATAGTTAGAGAGGATGGACAGCATGACTGAAGCAAGGAAGCAGGGTTGGGGGTAGGGTAGAAGGCTGAAAAGTGGGTGCAGCTCGGGGCCGGATTGACGCTGCAAATCCCCTTTATTGATGCCTACAGCGCACCACGAGGTGCACTGGCGGCAATACCCCCTTACGGGATGAAGTGAACTAAAAGGAACGTTTTTTCATCGTTATTCACGAAGCGCTGCGATGACTTTGGTAACGCTTTAGAACTGAGCTGCCTGTCAAGGTTTCACGGCGTGGAAAAGTTTTCTTTAAAACCTGCAAGGTCTAATTTCTAGCTGGAAATGATTCAGAATGACACAAGCGATAACAGCGTGAATGTGTAATAACGTTACTAATAACTACCAATATTATTACGGTATTAGTAGTATTACTAGTAGATGAAGTAGCTATGCAAAATGTATGTTGTGAAAAATGATCAGCGTAAGTGAAATATGATAAAACAGAAAATAGTGGCGAAGGTATTGATATTCTACCGTTTGCTCAAAAAGAGCAAAGAACATACTGGCATAAGGCCAGCCTAATCGAGCGGCAGCAAACGAGATTTAAGAAATAAGATAAAACTTAAACAATGAAGTCGAGCAGTTGTAACAGAAACTAATGTATAGACAAATCCTTCCCATCTGAAGGTTCATGTAAAGTTTCCATTAACGATTAGTAAACAGGAAAGATGAGTGGAATTATGTCGAACATAATCCCTCCAGAAGTGAGCAGCTTAAGCGATATTGCCGGAATAATCACAGAGATCGGATGTTATTAGATCCCCAACGGTTAATTTACAACCTGATAAATATCTAACGATCTCTGGGCAGGAACAGAGAGAGAGAGAGAGAGAGAGAGAGAGAGAGAGAGAGAGAGAGAGAGAGAGAGAGAGGGGGGGGGGGGAGGAGGAATAGCGAGTGTGGGTGGCCAAGAAATGGAAGGGAAGAAAACAAGAATCGATGGTAATTGTAGGCCCATTTATCTACAACTCGGTATCCGTCTACATCACGTCACGAGTACTTCTGGGAAAAGACAATTCAGATTTTCGCCCTCCCCGTAAAGGTCTGTTTCCTTTCTTTTAATATGAGATCGTCGACTTCTCTGTGTCTTTGGCTGTTAGGTCTTCGTGGTTTATGAGGCTGTTACTGAATTATGAATGAGAGGAAGTCTTCATTTGTTGGTGTTGTCGGTGTCTGTCTGTCTTGGACATTTTCTTGCAATTGGTCGGCGTGACGATGAGGGTTTATGGCGAACGAGCACGACACTGTATCCTTTCCCTTCCGCCTCGGTTTATTTGTAAGACGTGTGATGTATATATATATCGCTGTACTCGCTCTTGTACATTTATTCATTATGCAAATGGATTTGCAATACAGGAAATTACATTCCATGTAAATGAGTGCCATATGAATGATTTTACACTGAATAGTCAGACTCAACTAGGCGCTATTAGCTACTAATCAGAAAATATTCCCATTAACGGCATTCACATGGAAACTCGATAAGTCTGCAATAGTTAATGTTACCTTTATTTGAATCAGGTGAACGGAACTTGAATGAAAATTAGTGTAATTATAACACCTCATTCATTTTAGATTTATATTGTTCTCTCTGCTGCTCTTATTGTTGATCTGCGGAATTTCACCTTCAATCATTTCAAAGATAGATTTTCGACATTGGCAACAGAATCAGGCCACGACAGGAGACGAAGATCTCCACCTGAGTTACTGTATCCCAGTGATTCTTAAACTGGGGGGCGCGCCCCCAAGGGGGCGCCAGAAGCTTCCAAGGGGGGCGCAAACAGGGTTGCCAGATGGTGTCTATTATTTTTTTTTTAATTTGTGATATTAATTGCAAAATTGCCAAAAACACTATCACTGCTTCCATATGTTTTCTAATTATTATCTCAAAACATGCCAAAAATTCAAAATATAAGTCAATTTTCATTTCAAGTCTTATTTATGAATTGAAATAATATAGTACAGTGCATATATACTTATAAAAAATTTAACAGCAATGAAACAAAAATCTACCATTCATCCATATACTCATATAAGCAAACAGGCAACATATTGTTTATAGTTTATAGTTGGCAACAATTTCAGGAGCTGGGGGGGAGGGCGTGAGATCTATACATAACGCACAGGGGGGCGCAAGGCAAAAAAGTTTAAGAACCACTGCTGTATCCCCTCCATCCCTAACACTCAAGTGGAATCTTTAGACTTCGGCACAGCACATTTTTTTTAATGAAATGCTCCATCTTCTTTCTTTTTTTTTTTATTTGCAGTGTTTAGTTTCAATACACGTAGACCTAGAATTTTCCGTCGGACCGAAATTTACTAATACTTTTATAAAGAAATAGCTAATACACACACACACACACACACACACACACACACACACACACACACATATATATATATATATATATATATATATATATATATATATATATATATATATATATATATATATATATATTTGACTCACGTCAGGATCGAACCCAGGTCTTTCAATTGAAAGACCTGGGTTCGATCCTGATATGGGTGAGAAATTTATTTCTGTTCCGTACGCGATTATGTGTTGATTATTTCTATCATACTCACTCAGAAAGGATAATTCGGATGAAATGCTGTCAATTGGGTCACTGTTGAGTCGGGAAGTTGGGGAAAACACGTTGGTATGAAAGCAGTTAGCTTGCCCAGGTGAAGCCTTAGGTACAGTGGTACTCAGGTTCCAACTTCTTTTATGACGTGTGGCTTGGTTAGCAGAAGTCTCGTCTTTCAAAAAGTACGCCGTTCTTGATAGTTCCAAAGATTAGTCATTTAACCATTTTAACACATCTCAACCAAAGAACCCGACTGACTGCAACCCTTAAAATATTGCCGAAAAGATAAAGCTTTCATATTATTTTCTTCAAGATATAATTGTGTCTGAGAGTCATTAATAAAAGAACTTATAATATTGGCACTTGCTATCAACTACGTTCCTAAATCGCTGATACACAACTGGGGTATGCCCTATTCAAAACAATGTAATTGAAAAACTTTAATATGAAGCATCCAAACTTCTACAGACTTTTAGATTAATGACCCTTGACCAAGTACAAGTTATGCACAATAACCAAATTTTCTGTGTCCCCTTTTCATTTTTTACATTAAAAGGTTCTAAATAGACAAAAAATACATTTGCAAAGGAAACAGTGGGAGGGTCTGACCAGAAGTCTCTGTAGGAATTTTGATTTAATTTTATGGTGCTGTTATTGAATCTACGACAATGAACACATTGCTTGAGAGCATTTTTTGACAACAGAAAAATGTTTAGGGATATAATAATACCCTCTAAGCTCAGTTAACACAGAATAACAGCCTAAATGTAACAATTTTACATGGGTGTCCCAGATAATCAATTTAGTTAAATGGCTGTCTGGATGTAATAATAACACGAGAAATTTGTCGTTAGTGCTGTAATCCCACTTCCTGAACTTACTGTACTTTTCACTCGTAAAATACCCTGTTGATCCAAAAATAAATTGAGCTGTGTTATGATAGGAGAAATTTCTTTCTTGGAATTTAACAGTTTAGAAATAAGAATATACATCAGGGAAATACTTACTTTGTTCAAAATGTAACAAATGGCTCAGAGAGGAGGCAAAATAGATAGTGACTGGAGAGCTGGGAATTCCTGCCTTCAATTTCCACTTGTATAAAGCAAAAAATACTCTACGATATACTAGTAGAAGTCTCCTTATACAAGAATACCTGTCCACATGAACCTGATGGTTTAAATTTTCAGTAATAGTGCAGCAGATAATTGCATTATTTCATAAGAATCGTTCAGATAGTGAAACAAGATGAAATTTTGCACAAGTGCTCTTTAAAGTTCCTCTATCAGAAAAGGGCGCTGGCCACGCAAAATTTAATATGGCGGCCAAATTCCAAGATGGCGGCCAGTATCGACAGATTTTGGCCAATTTTTCACTAGAATGGCATGTATTTGCTTCAGCAATATGGTAAAGTCTTCCATACTATTTTTGTGAATATTATGTTTCTGAAGCTTCCCAGTACAGTTTAATTTTTAAATATGGGGGGCTATATGGCTTGCAGTGAAAAGGTAGAAACAATAATTATAATGAGAAATAATGCCCGTTCAACAATTATCGTTTTAAGCATGGATCTTGGTTTCTGTGGTTTTAGATCCTAATGAGGCCATCTCTTTCGAATAACTCATCAATTTTGAAGGAAAATTAATAAATGTAAAAGAGTGTATGTCTGCACACAACCAGGGCACACTGGTGACATCACTGCTGTGTAACTCAGCATGGGGTTCAGTGCCAGCTAATCCAGCTTTACTAATCCTGTAGTCTTAGACTAGTAGTTGTAGTATAGTTTAGTTTAGTGTCCCAAATGCTTTTAACAGCCCCAGACCAGCTATAGTTAGATAGCCGCATCCTGAATAGACAGGGATGTGCCAGCTGGAGAGCCGAGCCAAGGGGTATGGGGGGCTGTACATGATGGTTCATGTACTTACCCGGATGGTGTAAGCCAGATCACACGGGACTTAAATGGCACTGGATGAATGATCGGGCTAGGTGGGAGACTGAACCTAGTTGAATCCCATACAGGAATGTGTGCTTTGTTTAAGGTGGTAAAAGGATAACCTCGGCCTTAATCAAAAAAGTGAAATCATGGCAGAATGTGATGCCAATCCAATATTGAGCAGTAGAAAAACAAACTGAGTTTGTGTTGTCTTTTGTCAGAAGGACAAAAGAGGTGAGCACTTGACATCACTCCAAGTCATCATGTCCTAGACCATGATGGGTACAATAATGCTGGCAAGGAACATTCCCATGTTCAGTGAAATTAATGAAATGCCACTGATAATGGATCCAGCAAGGCTGATGAAGGTGATGGCATAGAGGCCACCAGAAAAAAAAATGCAGCAAAATACCATGTGAACTGTCGCTTGTTGTTTAACAACACTAAACTGGACCGCAAGAGAAAGCGACAATCCAATGACCAGACCAGCAACACTGAGACTAGTCGCAAAACTGCGCCAACCAGTCATGACAATGAAGTTTGCATTTTCTGTGAGAAAGTGGCACCTGCATCTGATCTCAGACAGGCTAGTACTAAGGGCCTTGACTTGAAATTGCGTGAATGTGCAGAGATACTTAGTGATGGCAAGCCTGCTGTTGACTGGGTGGGGATGTCATTGCACAGGAGTTTAGTATCACCATGCCTGTCTTTGTGCCCCTCTACAACAGAAAAGGTCCTACCTGAGGAGCCTTGAGAAAGACCAAGGTAGCACTGAGTCAGAATCAGATGTGTATCCACTAGTTCTGTCAGAACTGATGACATACATTGTTGAAAACAAGATTTGTTCAGATGATCCATCACATTTCGGCTGGCAGATATTTGCCATATTTCTACCAACAACGTCTGGAAACAATTAGTAGAGTCACCAATGTAAATCTATATGAGATCAAAGACAAACTTCTGGCAGAAATATCCAGAACTTGAGGCTCATAAATCTGGCAGAGATGTATTACTTGCATTTCAAAAGGATGTGGGAAAGCACTTGCTCAATCATCTGATCTTTCAGAGGCAGTTATCATTGCTAAATCAGCAAATATTCTCAGAAAGTCTATACTTGATCATCAGTCATGGTTTGATGGCACATTTTCTGAGGCTTTAGTAACTGAAATTCAGCCTCCCTCTCCTGCTCCAGTTTGTAGGGATGGTTGAGCATGGGGGCTGACATCAAGTCACAGTTACGATTTGGAGCATCAAAGTCAGACCAGGCCATTGCACAGCTCATGCAGTTCAACTGCTACCCTGATACAAAGAGGGAGCAACAACTCATAGACACTCCAAAGACAGAGAAACACCATTCCCAGTCTAGTATGGGGCCTTTGTTTATGCCAAAACCAGAAGAGAAACCTGTTTGAAATGCTACATCAGTATGGCCTCAGTAGTCTTATGACAGAGTACTGGAGGTATCTGCACAGTTAGGAGATGCCACAGTTAGCAAATATGTGGAGGAGGGTGTGGTCTGTCCCCAGTTCCCTGTGAAAAGGGTTGTTCACCACTGCAGTGATGGACAACATCGACCACAACCCATCTGCAACTACTGCCACTAACCTTCCATGGAACTAGCATCTCCATATTTCAGCACCCCACCCAAGGAGAACACTGGACAGGAAAGACAGCAACCAAAGTTTGCACCTGAGAAAGTGAGGTCGCAGCCTGAATTGCCGGACACATTCACAAACATCTCACCAGCTTCCTTTCAAACAAAAGAATTATGCCACCAAACACTGCAATACCAAAGCCACCCACAGATATCTTGGGGGGCCACAGCTTGCACTGGAGCATCAGTGGCCAGACAAGGTCAGTCACCCAGGAAATAGATGATCAGTGAATCTGACGTGGTCAGCTCATCACGCTTCAATGAAGAGAAGCCCAGAATTTGAAGCAACCATAACTTCATTGCTTCCTCTCCTGCGTGATCAGGCTCATTCTGTTGCTACGATCAAACACGTGATGCAGAAAGTGCAGGATGTCAATGATTTTCTGAACCCTGGCCAGATACCCATAATCACAGCTGATCAGCCAATCTATGCCGTAGCAAAGACAGGCAGTGGCAGTGGCCTTGACTCAGTATGGCGAAGACAAGTATCTGGTATACTTTGGTTCGCTTACATTGAGATGGCAGCAATGACATCTCTGGTACTTCTTCATGGCAGTGGTTGGACAGGAGCCTGGTGAAGGCAGGAGTTGCTTCATCTGGAACTGCAGAATCCTTCCTGTCAGCCGCAAGTGTAACCAGGACACGGCAGATGCACCAGGTTACAGCCTCTAGTTTGTACAAACTCCTGAGGACAGCATACACTGACTACTGTGCTGAGAAAGCAAACAACAATGAGCAGGCATTAGAGTTTGAGGAGTGGTGTGACCTTCTGAAGACAGCAGAGTCCACAGTTCCACTCTGGCACATGGTGTTGTCTATGGAACTTGTGATATTCCTACTGATCAGGGTCCTTCCGTGAGGCCAATTTTGTCCTCTACTGAAATTGCATGAGCTTGATACCCTATTTTCCAACAATAATACAAACCATGCTGTTGGCTGCCTATTCACCTCAGGGATGGGCACCCTAGAGAGCCACCCAGAGTTGCACAAGGAGTTCAAGGCTGGCAACTTTGTTGTTTAACAAGACCAGTCGCCAGTTCTCAGCAATGGCTCTGACCAAGCTCATGAGCAGACCAATGCCTTTATAAAGGCTGATGGCGGAACCATTGGGCTGACTGAAGATTCAGCACTCAGAAGATGGATGGTGGCTGGCCCAGAGATCATCCGACTTGGCTAGTCTGCATACGAAACAGAGGTTCAAAGTAAGGAGAATGAGCAGACAACACACCATGAACAAACACCCTCATGCAGAAGACATTCTGGAGAGAGTCAGCAAGCTGTCATTGGCTTTGCAACACTTGGGAAGTCCTTTCAGGAAGAGAGCCAGGATCTGTATTCCATTGACAACAAAGACATTGCTCCACCCCAGCTCAGCAGAACTTCTACAGACACACCTGACAGAGGCCGCACTAAATTTTGAAGTTTTCAGACTCTTTTGGCAAACAATGCAGTCTCCTTTCTATGAGCCGATAAAGAAGAACAGAACTGACTTCTTTCAGGCAAGAAGCTGCTCCTGTAGAACAGTCAAAGCAGAAACTTGAAGGAGGATTGCCAGCTTTTTTCAAAGCTATTTTATCAAAGATCTGCAGGAATTGCCACGAGAATATATCCCTAGGTCAGAAATTCTACAACTTGACAGAGGTGAATGTGATCTGCAGGAATTACTTCTTCAGGCAAGAACTGAGAATCAAAGCATTCCCAGCTTCATTTTATCCTGTGAGGAATTATCATTCTAAGGCTTAGAGAGGGTGGTATACATGTCAGAAGTCTCAGCTGACCTCGGTCCTGAGAGTCATGTTACACTAGAAGACAAAGAACCAAAGACTGATGTCCTCATTGTAGATGGATCAGCTTTGGTCCATGCCTGCCACCAAAGAAAGGAAAGACCTTGAGGGCTAGTGCACTTTCGTGACTTCTTGCCTGTGATAATCCTATAGCAGCAAGTACACATCATCACATCTTGTATTTTGATGTATACAACTACATCCAGCCTCAAAGCTGAGAGCCCAACTAATGATGAACACGCAAGGTGACAGACAAGAACACAATCTCCATCCAACTGGCGCAATTTCCAAGACACGATGCCAACAAGACAGAGTTGTTCCAGTTCCTGGCAGACAATGTTGCCCAGATGTCTGCCACAAATGTTGTCATTGCCACGAAAGGGTCTGCTGCCCAGCACTCATGAGGCTAGTCTTCAGGGACTGGAAAAGTGCTCCCAAGGAGTACTGCTGACACCCGCATCTTCTCCATGCCAGTGATGCCACAGAACATGGAGCCAAGACCATCACTGTTAAAGCAAATGACACAGATGTTCTTGTCATGGCAGCCAGTGCTTCTCCAGCTCCACAACCAAGGAGAGAAGCCAGGAAATTTGGCCAAGGCCAGAGCCTGCGCTGGATTGCTGTGCATGACCTGTGCAACTCTCTGGGCCAGGAGAGAAGGCAGAATGGCATGCCAGCTTCCATGCATTCACAAGGCTGTGATACAGTGTCAGCCTTCCGGAGCAAGGGCAAGAAGACCGCCTGGCAGACATGGAACATCTTCCAGAGGCCTCCACTGTGTTCTCCAAACTGAGTCACTAGGTCCTCCTCAGAGTGGAAGAGAGTGACCTGAAGGTCCTGGAGAGGTTTGTCATACTTATGTATGAAAGATCCAGCACTGCTGGCACTGTGGATGAGGCTAGACTTGATATGTTTGCCAGAAAACAAAGGGCATATGAGGCCATTCCACCAACCAGGGAGCTCCTCCAACACACTAAGCTGCAAGCGGGCATCAGGCTGTTGTGTGGGGACAGGCCACCCAGTGTCAGCCACAGCCAGAGAACCTCTGCTGAGTGGGGATGGCAAAAGTCTGGTGAAGCATGGCAAGTCCTCTGACAACCAACTCGCCCTTAGCCAAGAGTTGCCAACAGCTTACCAAATGTGGATGCAAAGCAGGCTGTCGGGAAAGGTGCAAGTGCTAAGCTGGGTCTTCCTGCACAGCTCTGTGCACTTGCAAATGTGAAGTCTAGATAAATATTGCCCTCTTCAGTAGATAATCTAGCTTGAGCATCCAACGTGTCATGCTATGCCTACCTCTTATCCTCGAATTTTTCAAAGGTGGTTGAGAGACCTATACATAGATTGGCTGCTTAGTCCGTATTTTCTTTTCTTTTATGGTTACAGTCTTAGACACAATGTTGTATGTGACCATACCATTACTATTTCAGTTGAAAATAGCATATTAGTTAAACTGTCTGATCACATGAATATACCATTAAATAAAAACAGTTGGTCTCTGTCTGCTAGCGCTGTGGGATAGAAAAAAAACTTTATGGCAACCATTTTGTACACCATCTTGGTTACAGGTGTTGGGGAGGTGGGGAGGGGAGGTGGTTTAGTAATTCAGGTTTCACCACAACTGGTACCATATTCGGGAACAACATCTGTACTGAAGCAGAAGTTACAAATGTCCTCACATCTCTAATGCCTGTTTTTCATTGCTCGTCGCCTCCCCGTCATTTTTCGCCAACATATTTTGTGTGTGAAAAGTTTGTCTTGTAAATTTCTATGATTTTTAGGGTAGATTCTGTTTGTTATTTTTATTTAGCCATTGTTGTTACAGGTTCAAAATTTAATTACAACAAATGCAGTGTTAATTTCAGGGAAGTGTTTTTATGAAAATGAATAGTTCTAAAATTAAACTCTGTTATTTCTGTTATGATACAGTTGTTATCTCATACTTTGTTATTAGAAAATAAATTGTTTAAACATTCTTAAGTTTGAACATTCACTTGCTGCATAATTTAGTTGAATCTTTGCTTTATATTCGTATTTACATCCCTATTTACAACACAGAAGACAAAACAGTTTCTTTAATGGTCAAGTACATTATATACAAATTCCTTCTCGATAACTATAGCAACACATTTTCAAAACTCACTGCCAAAAGGACCTCTGTTTACAAATGTGATATGCAGGACTGGACCTCAATGGCCTGATGGCTTCAAGGGGATTACAGCTATTTCTGGAGTTCAGAAAAGCTTTGCAAATACAATGAGCAAAATGTATGGGATTAGGGTAATCAGTTACCTTTTAATATTATGCTGACATTTATTACTCCCAAAAAAAGACATATTTGAACTGGGAAATCTCACTGTACCAGAATTTCAGAATTTAGATGGACAGAAGTCTCGTTATTTGGTTGAATTAATACTTTAAACAAATGTATAAAAAAAGAACTGATTACAAAAGCGCAGGACTCACTATATAGCGTTTCCATGTGTCTTTTCTAAGAAACAATATTTTACACCAAACATTTACAAGTTTCGAACATAATTAGAGGGGTTCTAGGCACAGAAACATATGATAAATTAATTTTTCAATCTTCGAAAAGTGCACAAATGCCTTTAGCATCTTAGAAACATTCAGGTGGAAAAAATGATAACGACACACACACACAGACTCTCAATATTCACTAACAATCTCATCATTCTATCTGGTTAAATTACGATCGTATGTCAAGGAGAGAGAGAGAGAGAGAGAGAGAGAGAGAGAGAGAGAGAGGACGAGGACAGGCTGATTGGACACTGGCATGAATTTCTCTCGCTAAACAAAAGGAAAAGACTCCGTGTTTGCAAAGCTTTCTGTCAAAAAAAAAAAAAAAAATCTGGAGTCGATTGCGTACCCAGCCACAACAAGGTAGTCGGTACGAAAGCGAGAATGAAGGTGAAGAGAAAAATGTTGGGAGAAAGCAAAACAATGGAAAGTTGAGAGTGAAGAAAAAATCGAGTACTCCAAAACTCAGGAGTTTTATGTTTCGTTGTTCTTAAGCTGAATTCACTGGATAGACCATCATAGACAGATTTTAACAAATTTTAGACGCATAATATTTCTTTCCCCTTTCACTGAATCTATTTTGCAAAATTAGATCAGCAAAGCCACTTTACTTTTATAAAGACTTTCTCACTAAAGCGTTCATAATGAAATAAATAACACTAAGGAAAATACAAGTATGTTTTAATTCGATTTTCTGGAAAATCTGAGTGGCATAAAGGCTGCAAGGTCACCTAACCAAATTCTTGATATTATTTTTTATACTCACAGAATGTGGAAGGAAAATAAATTAAATCAGATTTACAAAGGTGTTGAATTTTTAATATAATCTTACACATTATTTCTTTCTTCGACGAAAGGTATTGAGTTTCCTTATTGAAATACAGGATTATAAATAACTTTCTTCGATGATAAATTTTGACTGTTATGAAATATAATTAACGAAATTGATAGATAGATAGACAGATAGATAGATAGTTAGATAGATAGATACGAATTATGTAACCCTTCATTTCTCTTAGTTTTACTGTTTCCAATAACATAATCGATAATCAGAAAAGAGAAATAGTTAGTGCCATATTTCTAATCTTGTTCGTTTTTTATCACTGCATGTCACATATTTCTCTACATTTCTGTCTTCTACCTGTTTTTATTTCCCCCAAAAAGCAGACAATTATGCTTTATGACTCTCAAGTGTTATTTTATTGAAATTAGCGTATGTATTTATGAAATTGTATTCCAAAAAAAAAATTATTGAAAAGATACTATCTCTCTGGTCTTGCTTGGAAGTCCTATCATTCTCTTGTAGAATATTTGGACTGAGCAAATGCAGTTATTCATGCCTAAAAATTTAATTTATACCAATACCTATTCCAGCCATAACTTAGACGTCCATGGCAGAGGGTCTCTGTAAAATCATAGGCGTTTGTAAATAGATATAAAATATTTTATACAGACAAACCATTCCAAATGATACCATGAATACAGGGATACGTGGTCAGTTTGTAAAAAGATCCTGTTTTCAGTTTACTCTGGTTTTTAAAGTAAAGTTTATTACCTCTCTTATCGGTCTAAAATTTATTATTGGAACTGGGATTAAAATAAATGTTTCCGTTGTTTTGACTCTAAAAATTTAGAGCAAAGTCTCGTATGCATGTCTGAACTGGGAATATTAAAGAATCTCTGTGTAAAAAAAAAAAAAATGGCTGGTTTGCGGAAAAAAATACAATGTTGAAAAACACTTTCGAAACACAAATAAATGCCGGAATTTAGGGATGCAGAACCAATTTTCGTATGAAAATATGAGCTGGGAAAACTGAAAAATCTCGGCGTATAAAAATGAAAATGGCGCGTTATCCGAAAAAAGAATATATTATACATTGTTGAAAAATGGTTGTGATGCACAAATAAATGCCAGAATTTAATATGAGATTTCTTTCATTTTCGATTATTTACAGTGTTTTGTTGTGATTTGCATTGTCACATAGAATGCACAACTTTAATCCGAAACCTTATGGAACAATTCGTTTGTATGGAAATATTTTGTATTTATTTACGAACGCCCAGGATTTGTTGTAGAGCCACCAACACGAAAGTCCAAGTTATGACTGAAATAGATATTGGTCTAAATAGATATTTTAGATATAAATAACTGCATTTACTCATCCCAAATACTTTTTAACTTTTAAAAAGTGGTGATCAAGTAAGACTAAAATATTATTGTTTGTTAAAGATGAATAATTTTGGCGTTACGATAAAAAAGGGTACATAATTCAGTCAACAAATTTTTGCCACAACATTAGTATATACCAGAATTATTATTATTATTATTATTATTATTATTATTATTATTATTATTATTATTATTATTATTATTATTATTATTAATCAGAAGATGAACCCTATTCATAGGAACAGGGGCCAATGGCTTGAAATTTAAGCTTCCAAATAATATGGAGTTAATTCTAAATAAGTAACAGAAAGTAATAAAAAAACAGAAAGAGATCAGTTATTAGGAAAGAAAACGTGAACTAAGAAATTAATAAATAAATAAATAAATGGACAAAACTATCAGTATATTATTAAAATACAAGGATGCGAGATTCATTTGGGCTTCCTCTTCTTCTTCTTTTTTTATTTTTTTTTTTATCTCTGTGTCCAATGAATACCATTGATGGTGTGAAGAGGGTTCAATGATGCATGCATTTTTTTGTTTTTGTTTTGTTGGTATCCAGAAAATTTGATTTGGAGGAGTATTTGATTCACATCAGCCTAATCACTCCATCCTCATCCTTCTCTAACCCCTCCATCCCCCACCCCCCATATCCCCAAACTCTCCCACCGCCCAGGAGTCAGATGGTGGAAAGGTGGACAGACATGCAGAAATTCCCTCACCCACAAACAGAACCTTCCTAATTGCTTATCTGTATAGAATATTTTCTGCTCAAAATTACTTTTTCTTTCATTTCCCGAAATATTTGCATGAACTTGTGTTACACCCTACATGTAATATACACACATATATATATATATATATATATATATATATATATATATATTATATATATATATATATATATATATATATATATATATATATACTATGCCTATATATATATATATATATATATATATATTAACTATATACTATATATATATATATATATATATATATATATATATATATATATATATATGTATATATATATATATATATGTATGTATGTATGTATGTATGTATGTATGTATGTATGTATGTATGTATGTATGTATGTATAAAATAAAAAAATGCTATGGTCAGCAATATAAAAAATATATTCACGATGTTTTCCATAAATAATGAAAAAGCTTATAGTTCCAACATATCATTTACTGTAATTGTCCTTAATATTTTCATTTATTGACTAGGTTTTCTTTATTCTGATCGTCTTTCTTTATTTCTTGACTTTCAAAGACGTGTGGATAGGAGTGTATGAAGGGAAATGGCTGGAGAAAGGAATCCCAATACCAGAGGAACTTTGGAGGGAAGGTTACCGAGCAGACCCTTCGACGCTTTGTGGCTCCAATCACTTTGAAAAGTCTCCTTCTTTGTACAAAGTGGAACAGGTTAGTTGTTCACGCAAGAGGTGGGGTTACTGCCAAGTACTATTATAAAATCCCCAGAAGAAGTCAACATCAGGTTGATTTTCTTGTGTGTGATGCAGAACCCCGGATTGTCCTTCTGAGGATTTTATGATTTCCCTTTTAGTGAATAATGTCTGAAGGATTCTTCCCTCTTTCCTTCCTTCCTTCCTTCCTTCCTTCTTTCTTTCCTCCTTTCCTCCCTTCCTTCTTCCCTTCCTTCCTTTCCCCCTTCCTTCTTTCCTCCCTTTCTTCCTTCCTCCCTTATCCTTTCTTTCCTTCCTTCCTCCCTTATTCTTGCTTTCCTTCCTTCCTCCCTTATTCTTGCTTTCCTTCCTTCCTCCCTTATTCTTGCTTTCCTTCCTTCCTCCCTTATTCTTGCTTTCCTTCCTTCCTCCCTTATTCTTTCTTTCCTCCCTTCCTCCCTTATTCTTTCTTTCCTTCCTTCCTCCCTTATTCTTTCTTTCCTTCCTTCCTCCCTTATTCTTTCTTTCCTTCCTTCCTCCCTCTCCACCCTCTCAGAAGATAATGATACTGTTTCGTTAAGGAAGAGAACGCAGTTGTCATTAGCAACATGTTATATGTTATAATATTCATTCATCAGATTCTGCTTCTTGAAGTCTTCCTGGCTTTGTCATGCTGTGCTTCCTCTGCTGCGCTTCTTTGGCGCTGTTCTGTGAGGACCTCTGAGGATATTATGATATTGTAATGTTCTTTTGTGCTTTGCGAAGGTTCTTTCATAGAGATGAATATGACCTTTTATTATACACGCTTTGTGATTTTGGGAAATGTTGGCATAAAATAGTATTATTCTAATATGTGAGCGTCAACAATATATGCATGTTAAGTACTTGGTCTTTCATTGAAATAATCCTTTTTCATATCTTTGGAAAATTGTTCTATATGAAGGAAAGGATGCGAACAAGGAGATTAAGAAATGAACAAAATGTAAAAAATACAGAACTTTCAATAACAGCTTTGACGGCAAGACACAGGGTAATGAAAGAAGGTAAATAAAGAATAATCTTGAGAATTTTAGACTGACATTGGTCAAGATAGATGAGGTAAAATGAAATATGGGACCAAGGCTAACTTTGAACAATAATGAAAACAGAAAAAAAACATTGATGCATTGTTCAAAACCTCAGATTTTTTTATTGAGAATAAGGCTGCCTATTTTGACAATACCTGCTTTTGGTAACACTATATAAATAAATATATATATATATATATATATATATATATATATATATATATATATATATATATATATATATATATATATATATAATACACACACACAAAATTAGGAACAAACGATGATGACTGTTAAACACCTTTGATTTCTAATGGAAGATCATGAATCTCTTTGAAGAGGAGGTAAAAAGAAGCTTGCTAAATACATTAATCTATTAAATGTAAACACTCAAATAAGGGTAGATTTTTATGCTAACCTTCCACCGGAATTATTCACCTTCTAAATGCATTAAGAAGAAAGTGAAAAGTTTATTACAACAAAAATGTTTGTTCTTCCCTGGATATATAATTAACTTAGACTTTCACGAAATGGAACTGAAAAACAGAATTTAAATTGGTTGTAAGAATTTAAATCAGGTTAAAAATAAAGGTTGAAATGTCGCTTGGCCGTTCTACTCACGGCTATCTCTCTCTCTCTCTCTCTCTCTCTCTCTCTCTCTCTCTCTCTCTCTCTCACTTTGTGATTCCTGTTCTCTTTTATCTACTTCTCCGTCAGCTGAAAGGTCTCTCTCCCGCTCTCTGTAGTACTTATAGAGAAGCTGTTTGTCGATGCCTCACTAATCTGAAGATGTTCCTGCCATGATTGACCCATTTGTGGCCCAGCTTCCACAAAGATTCTCTGCAAATACATCAGGGACATGTGCATATGCACAAGATAACAAGTCTGCTTGTATGTATGTATGTATGTATGTATGTATGTATGTATGTATGTAAACTTGGAAAGAGAGGCAGGAAAAGCACAACGCTTTCTCTCTCAAGGACAGAAGCCTTATCGCTCGACTCTGCCAGAAGTTATGCACAGCGATGATGTCATCTAAGTTGAAGCTGCCCCCAACCCCCAACCCCCAACCTCGCTATGTTACACTCACAGATTTGCTTCTTTTGTACTTCAAGTCTCTCTCTCTCTCTCTCTCTCTCTCTCTCTCTCTCTCTCTCTCTCTCTCTCTCTCTCTATAAGTTGGCTTTCGTCCCTTCTGACGGCTCAATGCCACCGGCACCAGATCGCTGAGGCTTCCTGAAAATTTCATCAACTTTCCTTGTTTGTTAAATAAAAAGGTATGTATGTATGTATGTATGTATGTATGTATGTATGTATGTGTGTATGTATAATTAAAACAAAAAAGGAGTCAAAAGGCGGTTTCAAGAACTCATAGTATCAGAGGCAAGTGAAGGAGTTGCGAAGTGAGAGGGATCAGTCAGTCTGTGGAAGGTCACTTGGTGATGAGGTCTTTCATTCTGAAAATAATTTCCCTCCTGAATTTCCTTTTCTCTTCTCCCAGAACTCTTCTTCAGCCTTCCTGAAAGAAGAAGCACACAGAGAGAGAGAGAGAGAGAGAGAGAGAGAGAGAGAGAGAGAGAGAGAGAGAGGAAGGGAGGGAGGGAAAGTCAGGGGTCGAGAATCTCTCACGAAAAGAAGTAGGAGGAGGAGGAGGAGGAGGAGGAGGAGGCATTCGGACTCTCCTCACGCATGGAGGATATTTCTGATGACAAAGACTAAATATTCGTTTCAAGCAGCGACAGTGACGTCATTTCCCAACCACCTCTCGAGGTCAGGGAACGGAAAGAATTGTTGCTCTGTTTGTTTGGAAAAGTCAGAATGACCTCGTCGTTTCATTTATTGTAAAACGGTAAAATATCCGCATTTGCCTAACTATTTCTGAAATTCAAAAGACGGACGCTGCTACTCTTATCTCATCTGGAAACATAAAACTGAGTTAGGTTTTCAGTTTTAAATTCTTTCGACCCGCACACACACATATACATATACTTACACACACACACAAACACACACACACATGTAATATATACGAGTATATATATATATATATATATATATATATATATATATATATATATATATATATTGTCGACTAATGTGTGTGTGTGTGTGTGTGTCATGAAGAGTAACAGAGCAATGTAAATGAATAAAGGAATAAATGAAGCATTGCAATGAAAAATGGAAAAGGTGAAAGTCTGGTTAATTATTTTTCATGAGCACAATGAGGCCAGAAGGACTCAGTGAAAGAGTTCACCGCCTTTAGAGAAGGAATCTCTGTCGAATACAACGCTGACTCGATCGTCGGTTGGCTGTTCAGGAACTGATGATATTTCCCAGCATCTTCTCGTGTTCATTTTTCCTTCTCTCTCTCTCTCTCTCTCTCTCTCTCTCTCTCTCTCTCTCTCTCTCTCTCTCTCTCTCTCTCTCTCTCTCCCCTGAAATATCCAATGTAAAATCTTGAAAGATCCGGATCTCAACCACTGAGAGAAAAATTACAAGAAGAAATATTTCATCTCGGGATCACTTTAGCATTATTGTGGCAATGCAAACTCGTCCCCTGTGCGAACGAACAAATCGAGAGGAAGTAAAGTTGAAAGCCATTTAATCGAGAGAGAGAGAGAGAGAAAAGAAGAAAGAAGAAAGAAGAAGAAGAAAGAAATTTCTCCCTCTGCCTGTGCTTGCATGACGTCATCGGTCTCATTCGTACCCTCCTCACAGCCTTCTTAAAACTCCCAAATCAACCGCCGTGTCCTTCGTCCATCTGTTACCTTCTACCGCAAAGAAAGAAGAGGCACAAATCCGGTTGAAATGGCTCTTTGTTGTCATCCCGTGACCTTGAAAATACTCTCTACTTTAGGTGGTATACTTCTCTCTCTCTCTCTCTCTCTCTCTCTCTCTCTCTCTCTCTCTCACACACATACACACACACACACACATAGGCAGTGACATGAAACGTCTGAAAAGAAGTTTGTTGATAATTCAATAAAGAGCGGAAGAAGAAGAAGAAGAAGAAGAAAGAAGAAGAAGAAGAAGAAGAAGAAAAAAAAGAAGAAACTGAAGAAGAAGAAGAAGAAACACAGCAACTGACCCACGATGATAGTACCGAGCGGAAGCCCCTGTCTCCTCCCCCATCCACCATTCCTGCCCATCCTACTCCTACTCCCCTATGACCCCTCCCCCGCCCCGTCCCCAGCGACCCCGAGAGCAGAATAGCCGCCACCCCCAGCAACAAGTTTTGCATTTGGCGCCTAAAGAGAAATGACAGTGACATTATGAATGAGCTTCGTAATGACAAAGAAGAAGGTGATCCTCCTCCTCCTCCTCCTCCTCCTCCTCCTCCTCCTCCTCTGGGATGAGGCGGAGGAGGAGGAGGAGGAGGAGGAGGAGGAGGAGAGAAAACGCAAAATGAGAATAATAGACTATTATAATCAAACCAGCACCGCCAGCTTCAAGCAGACTGATGCAATCAACATTATCAGTTTAAGGCTGAGCTCGTGGGGGAGGGGGGGGCGGCGTGGGGGAGCAGCCTGCAGAGGATGACAACAGCCTGTGTCGCGCACACCACTTTCCCTTGTGACTCGCTGGCTTTCAGAGGAGCGCGTTGTTGTGAGTACCGATACTTATCATCGAGATACCGAGGCGCTTCTTGTGCTTTGCCAGACAAGGAAAAGAGTTAACATGGATCTCACCAACCTCAGGCCTTCCTTCCTTTGGGGCAACAGGGCTGGGGCGGCATGCAATGTCTGTCATAGGGTTCACAGATTTGGCGGCGGTTTCCCACCAAATTTGGCTTTTTTTTGAAACAAGCAATAATAGTTTGCCGCTGACTGTATTTTCCCGAAATTCTCTCTCTCTCTCTCTCTCTCTCTCTCTCTCTCTCTCTCTCTCTCTCGTGTTCTCATCAACACCCTCTGCTCAATCACCAACGGTCGAGGGGTCATGTTATTGATAACCCATTTTAAGAAGGACATGACACCATTAAGTCTTGAATCACTGTCAGTCTGTCTCGAGTCGAGTCTCGACTGTCTCTCTCAGTCTCTCTCAGTCTCTTTCCATGTGAAACGAGGCGATTCTGCTGATATGGTAAACATCCAAACGACCATTTTAAGGTTGTAAATTACAAACAGCTTCAATCCCTATCGAGTGGCAGGGCGGAGCTAAAGTAGATTAATACAGTGATGTCAAATTTACAAAATTCGTGATGTATAAATTACAGGATTTTAAGTGCTCTACACAGAATTGTCCCAATTTATTATTTTTAACTAAAAAGAGTCGTTCAATTAATTTTTATTACCAGAAGATACAAAAACAAACTTACCTCGTCGTGGACGTGGCGCGGTTTTTGAGGACCTTTGCCAAATGTGCTGTATCTGTATGGTGAAGAGTCGTCTTCTAATCTCATTTTACGACCTTGACCTAACCATACAAGACAATGGACTCTGGAGAGTCCCTAAAAGCACGTTTAAGCACACAGGCCAAAGAAATGGTCTAAAATGTTTTAAAATATTTACAGCCGAAAAAAAAAGAGGACCATTAATTGACATCTCAAGACTGATGAATCGTGTGACTTGAGTTAGTGAAAGAACCATTTATGGGTTGCTTTGAGAAGCCAAAGATGAAGACAAGCCGGTTTTTCATGAATCAGTAAATTAACGTTCAAAAACTGTGACTGCGCTGGATGAAAATATTCTTATTGTATATAATTAATATATTATATGCTTAATACATACAGATAAAACTCCAAATAACAAGTGTGCATATTTTGTTAGACTGTGAACATTAAGCCCTCTCTCTCTCTCTCTACTCTCTCTCTCTCTCTCATTATATACACATATGTGTGTGTACTTGTATTACATATATATTTATAAATATATATAATGTATATATATATATATATGTGTGTGTGTGTGTGTGTGTGTATATGTATATATATATATATATATATATATATATATATATATATATATATATATATATATATATATATATATATAACATTTAGTGATAACTGGACTAAAGGTAAAATTGACGTTCAGTCCAGGATCCTGTCTGCTATGCCTTAATGCATCTAGGAACCTTTCTGTTATTTCTTTCTGCTAAGCCATTACTAGCTGGATGATGCGGTTGTACCATTACCTTTTTCTGCTTGAATGCATCACAAATTTCTTGAACTAATGAGTTATTGAACTCAGTGCCATTATCAGATACTATAATGAGCTGTGGGGCAGAATACCTACAAAATGTCTTATCGAAGGCTTGACTGTACACTCTTTGGCTCCTTTACTAGTTAATGGTATTAACTCTGTATATCTAATGAGTGCGTCTATACACACTAATATATTTCTATTCCCCTTGCTCGTGGTGTGAAGGTTAGTGATAAGATCTATGGCTACTCTGTCAAATGGAGTCTGAGGGATGGGATATTTCCCTAGAGGTACCTCCTTATCTGTTCTTCCCTTGTAACTGTTGCAAGTACTGTACTGCAACTCTTCACGTAATTACTAACATCTTTTGTAAGTTCCTTTGTGGAAGGAATCTCTTAATTAGTCTAACTGTCTCGTTCCTTCCTGGGTGAGCTCTCATGTCATCGTCATGCACTAACTCAATTACTTTATTTCTTAGGCTCTTGGGTACTATTCTTTTATGGAGCACTCCTAGTCATTAATCAATTGGGTCACATTCATGACACATCCAAATTAGTACGTCGTCTATGACGTTTACCGCGTCTATGGGCCATCCAATTCTGTTACTTAATTCTGCTCGTTCCCCTTGACTAAATTCTCTTTTATTTTCTACAAAATTGAAGATCTCCCTTAAATCTTCATCACTTTTTTGTTCACTTATGAAATTTTGTCTGAAAGTTCATAATGTAATGCATGGCAAATACATTGCTTGTAATTCACTGTTCTGCTTTGTGGCCTGTCATGTTTATGCTATCACCTTGTACTATGCATGATAAGGCGTCTGCCACTATTGGCCTATTTCCAACTCTATGTCTAGTCTTGAATATGTCATAAACCCAAAGAGCTCTACGTCCGGAAAAATTCGGATTCTTAAGCATTTCTATTGCTGCTGAATGATCAGTGAAAGACAGCTGTCTTATACTAAATATGATATACCTGAAGTGCTTCAAAAGCGTCTGTTATGGCTAAAAGACTCTGAGTCGTTACACAGGTACTTTACTTCTGTGGGCTTTAACTTTCTACTGCAATATGCTGTAGCATTATATTTGTTATGTCTTTGCATTAAACTATCTATCCAGTGCTGCTTGCATCTGTGGCTAAAAGAATCCTTTGCGAAGTCTGGAAGCTAAGTACGGGAGAATGCGTTAACCTTTCCTTTAGTTCATCAAATGCTTCTTGTTGCCTTGTTTTCCACCCGAATGACACGTGTTCCTTTAATGAATCTGTCAGAGAAGCAGATATCGCTGCAAAATTCTTTATATACTTGCAGTAAAAAACCCGCTAATCCCAAAAACGACTTCACATCCATCTTACATTGAGGTGTAGGATACTCTTTGATTGAAGCAATCTTCGATCGGTACCTTCCACGCCTTTTCACTTAATGTGTGTCCCAGGTGATCTATTTTCCTTCTGAAATCGCACTTCTGTAACTTCAATTTAAATTCGCCTTCCTCCAGTCTCTCTAATACTTCTCTCCACCTGTTTTATGTGTTCTTAACTGTATCTGTTGCCATTACCTGGAAATGTCTACATGGCAGTGTACATCCTTGCTAATAAATCACCTAAAATCTTATCCATTAACCTCACAAAGGTTACTGGGCTTCACTTCAGACCAAAAGGCATTCTCACGTATTGATATCTACCGTTGATTGTACTAAAGGCAGTTAATGGTTTACCTTCCTCGTCTAAAGGAATTTGTAAAAATCCTCGCAACAAATCTATTGTGGTAAAGTATTCCTTGGATCCGATCGTTGTGATGAGATCTCTCATAGACGGCATTGGATAAGGATCATTTTCAGTTATCTTGTTTAACCTTCGGAAGTCTACCACCACTCTGTAGGTTTATCCTTTTTTGGAATTAGCAAAAAGTGGGAAGGCCCATGGCAGTTGCAGTGGTTCTATTATTCCTTATCTATCATTTTTATTACTTCTCTTTCAATGACCTCCTTCTGGAATGGGCTACTCTATAGGCTTCTGGTATGTAGACTGGCCTTGTGTTTGACATTTCCACTTCAAAAAACACACGTTTTCTATATTCTCTCTACACACACACACACACACGTTTTATATATACATACATGCAGAGAGAGAGAGAGAGTGAGAGAGAGAAGTCCCCAAAGACACAAGATGAGCAGCGACAAAAAGGAGCTCAAAAGTAATTAAATAATGAATATAATTGATTAAATAATGGATCAATAGCTATAAAATTCTTGAAGGAACTTGTCAGGGCTGAAATCCTCGAGCGTCGTCGGGGACGGAATGCCTGCCTGTCTGTCTGTCTGTCTGTCTGTCTGTCTGTCTGTCTGTCCGTCTGTGTCTCCACAGAGGCAGTTACTATTCACTCTGTTCTTTGATGCTGTCGAGCGTTGAAGATCTGGTCTTGCAGTTCTCCGTCTTTATTCCTCAGAATTTCCTTCCAACTTCAGCAATTGCAGTTGCATGAGTCACAACAAATCCAGTTGCAACAAGTGTCTGTGTATGGACAAGCAAACAAATAAGTTGCATATGTGTGCATGCATGCATTTGTATATGGACATGGGAGCTGAAAGCAAGCAGCCAAAGCGCAGCACAACCTCTGTCAGAACGTCCAATGATCTCGTCTCGAGGGAAGAGGAGCAAGAAGAGGCAATTGGTGATGACGTCACGTTGATGACGTCACGCTGGTGACGTCATGAGCTCCCCTCTTACACACACTTCGGTCTTCCTCTTTTGGTTCCTCGACAACTCACTTGCTTGCCGAATATGTTAGTTGTGGGCTTTTCCTTTCCCTGTTTTGCCTTGTGAAGGCTACGAGGAAGAAGAAGAAGAAGAAGAAGAAGAAGAGAGAGAGAGAGAGACAGAGACAGAGAATGATTACAAGTAGTTACTGCATCTCTTACCAAGAACTGAGTCTGAGTGTTAACTTCAATACGAAACTTTATTCCTTTAGGTAAAATGCTCAATGTCTTCAGCGGGAGAAAGTAAAGAAAATAAAGATGAAAACGAGAAGAAGAAGAAGAAGAAGAAGAAGAAGAAGAAGAAGAAGAAGAAGAAGAAGAAGAAGAAGAAAGGGCAGACAGAAGGCGGGGGAGAATCGGGGGGTCGTTTGGACAGATAAAGACAGACGGAGGCTCTTTGTCTCCCTCTCTCTCTCTCTTGAGGGCTGGGCACAGCAACACTGATTGATTGATTGACTGATGCAATGCACAACAACTACAACCAGCCCCAGCCTTTAAGTGGCGCTGTGGATTTATGTCAACAGGATTTCCTCAGGGGACAGCAAAGCATTTCAGACAGCTTCTTCTTCTTTGTTTATATCGTCCCCCACGGAAGAATGACAAAGTTCCTGACGCATAAATGATTTGTGTCAACGTCCTTTGCTTCTTAGCCTTTTGACCTCTCGAACTTCCCCTCCTGTCTGTCTGTCTGTCTGGCCTGTGGGAGAGGAAACGGGCGAGACGAACCCATCTGATTATTGCTCTGTCACGTCCTTTTCGTCGCCACACACAAGAGCCATTGGGGACTCGACGTCTGATTTAATTTGGGTCTCATAAGAATGGGTTTTGCATTGACCTCTCTGATCTCCTGTTTACAGGGTGTTTCTCCCCACTTCCATCAAATATGTTTCACTAGGAGAGAGAGAGAGAGAGAGAGAGATGAGACTGCCACATGGACAGAGGAAGTGCAGTATGACCTTAAGCTGGTATAATGGCATTCTATTCTCTCTCTCTCTCTCTCTCTCTCTCTCTCTCTCTCTCTCTCTCTCTCTCTCTCTGTGTCATAGTGACATATAATAAAAGCTAAGGAAAACGGAAATAGAACGCCCAATCCCCTTCAGTGTTTTATGAATAAGCGAGATTAAATGGGCGGACCATAACAATGAAATGTCTTGGCAATATCTCCCCTGACACTCTCTGGGGTCATTCGCTCCCCCCACCCCCGCCGTCACCCTCTCTGAGGTCACCTGGAGAGACTCCAGAAGGAGAAGTGATTTCCTCCCTCACGACCGAGAGATGAGGTCCCATTTGGTACTCGTTTTTGACAAATTTATTTTTTGGGGGGGAACAATGAAATGGACTCAAACCTAGACCTTGGTGTTCTACACAGCTCTGTCCTCAGACAACTATTTGTTTCTTGGAATAAAAGATTCTGAATGAACCTTTATGTTTAAAGAAAACGGGAATTGAAAAAGGTATGATATGATACAGATAAAGACAACAGATAAGAGGAGATGAACTAATGAACAGCGAAACAGTTCTATCTTAAGCTTTTTCTGAATTCCTCGAAGGCCCTTTTGTTTGCTTTCGTAATTCCACGAAACAGTTGAAAGCTCTCTCCATCCTCGGCTGCAACATGAACAGTAAGACGATAAATAAAGAGAAATGACAACATGTTCCAAAAAGAATGAAAGAAGACAGAGCTTAACTACAGAAACTCCTGGAGCAGACGCGCCATGCAGTCCACTGTTCAAGGACCTTCCTTGTCTCTCTGTCGTCAGGCCAGAGTTCAAGTGGATGACTGATAGGCTGGGAATGCGTGCGTCGCCGGTTCCGTTATCATGGCCTGATGATTAAGAAGAGGTTTGGAAGTGAAGTAAGCACTTGACGGGGTCATGGCACGACTTCCCGAGTGTCACTTGTGAGGCAGCTGCTTCGTTGCTCCTCGATTTCGAGGGAGAAAGGAAACTGAATAAAGATGGATTATATCTTGCAGAAGTGGCGACACCTATGATAACAAGGAAAGCAGAGATAAAGATGGAGATGATGAGGACACTTTTAGAGTTTAGATGATTTAATGATAAAGATTCACTTGCTTTCCTACTCCAGATATTGAGGCCAGTGGTGTTGAGAGAGTTACTGAAGAACTAAAAATCTGATAAACATGGTTATATCTCAAAGATATAACCAGAGAGAACAACCAGTGTTCAGTGGCCGTAATAAATGTAATCTCACTCTCTCTCTCTCTCTCTCTCTCTCTCTCTCTCATATATATATATATATATATATATATATATATATATATATATATATATATATATATATATATATATACATATATATAAAGATAAATAGATAAATTAATAGTTAGATATATGTGTGAATATGCACATGCACGTGAGCATGTGTATGTATGTGTGTGTACACTCAAGCTATGCACTGACATGGGCAGGAGTGCCTCAAGGGCGCTGGCCCTTAATGACGTCATGATAATCAGAGAACTCGATTGACGTCATGAGTATGACGCCTCTGTCTGTTCATCTTCCTCAGCAACAGTCCTTGGGAATGAATACCAAATATACCATTTATGTCGTGAAGAAGCAAGCAATGGTAGTTTGCTTTTTCCTCTCTCTCTCTCTCTCTCTCTCTCTCTCTCTCTCTCTCTCTCTCTCTCATTTCTACAGAGAATCTAACTCAGTTATTTGTCCAGTTTTGTTATAATATTCACATTTAAGAGTTTTTCCTATTGGTATGGAAAAAAGAGAGAGAGAGAAGAAGAAGAAGAGAGAGAGAGAGAGAGAGAGAGAGAAGAATAACAATCAAAGCCTATGGTTATGCATGTATACATTAGTGAATGCATGTATGTGTATATGTATGTATGCATGTATGCATGCATGTAGACATGAAACGAAAGCAGCCAAAGCACAAAAAGACCTCAGTCAAGGATGACATAATTATCTATACGTCTCAAGGGAAGAAGAAGAAGAAGCAGCGGAAGAGGAAGAAGAAGAAGAAAGAAGAAAGAATAGACAGGTTCCTGGGGAGATACGGAGCGTCATTTAGACAGATAAAGACAGACAGTGTCTATCTCCTTCCTTTTGAGGTTGGACATAATAGCATTATTATTATTATTATTATTATTATTATTATTATTATTATTATTATTATTATTATTTCCTGCGAGAAATAATGCCTGTTCAACAATTATCGTTTTAAGCATGGATCTTGGTTTCTGTGGTTTTAGATCCTAATGAGGCCATCTCTTCGAATAACTCATCAATTTTGAAGGAAAATTAATAAATGTAAAGAGTGTATGTCTGCACACAACCAGGGCACACTGGTGACATCACTGCTGTGTAACTCAGCATGGGGTTCAGTGCCAGCTAATCCAGCTTTACTAATCCTGTAGTCTTAGACTAGTAGTTGTAGTATAGTTTAGTTTAGTGTCCCAAATGCTTTCTAACAGCCCCAGACCAGCTATAGTTAGATAGCCGCACCTGAATAGACAGGATGTGCCAGCGCGGGAGAGCCGAGCCAAGGGTATGGGGGCTGTACATGATGGTTCATGTACTTACCCGGATGGTGTACAGATCACACGGGACTTAAATGGCACTGGATGAATGATCGGGCTAGGTGTAGGGGAGACCGAACCTAGTTGAATCCCATACAGGAATGTGTGCTTTGTTTAAGGTGGTAAAAGGATAACCCTCGGCCTTAATCAAAAGTGAAATCATGGCAGAATGTGATGCCAATCCAATATTGAGCAGTAGAAAAACAAACTGGAGTTTGTGTTGTCTTTGTCAGAAGGACAAAAGAGGTGAGCACTTGACATCACCTCCAAGTCATCATGTCCTAGACCATGATGGGTACACAATGCTGGCAAGGAACATTCCATGTTCAGTGAAATTAATGAAATGCCACTGATAATGGATCCAGCAAGGCTGGATGAAGGTGATGGCATAGAGGCCACTCAGGAAAAAATGCAGCAAAATACCATGTGAACTGTCGCTTGTTGTTTAACAACACTAAACTGGACCGTGCAAGAAAGCGACAATCCAATGACCAGACCAGCAACACTGAGACTAGTCGTGCAAAACTGCGCCGAACCAGTCATGACAATGAAGTTTGCATTTTCTGTGAGAAAGTGGCACCTGCATCTGATCTCAGACAGGCTAGTACTAAGGGCCTTGACTTGAAATTGCGTGAATGTGCAGAGATACTTAGTGATGGCAAGCTCCTTGCTAAGTTGACTGGTGGGGATGTCATTGCACAGGAGTTTAAGTATCACCATGCCTGTCTTTGTGCCCTCTACAACAGAAAAAGGTCCTACCTGAGGAGCCTTGAGAAAGACCAAGGTAGCACTGAGTCAGAATCAGATGTGTATCCACTAGTTCTGTCAGAACTGATGACATACATTGTTGAAAACAACCTTTGTTCAGATGATCCAGTCACATTTCGGCTGGCAGATATTTGCCACCTCTACCAACAACGTCTGGAACAATTAGGTGTAGAGTCACCAAGTGTAAATTCCACGAGACTCAAAGACAAACTTCTGGCAGAAATTCCAGAACTTGAGGCTCATAAATCTGGCAGAGATGTATTACTTGCATTTCAAAAGGATGTGGGAAAAGCACTTGCTCAATCATCTGATCTTTCAGAGGCAGTTATCATTGCTAAAGCAGCAAATATTCTCAGAAAGTCTATACTTGATCATCAGTCACGGTTTGATGGCACATTTTCTGAGGCTTGTGTACGAAATTCTGTGCCTCCTCTCCTGCTCCAGTTTGTAGGGATGGTTGAGCATGGGGCTGACATCAAGTCACAGTTACGATTTGGAGCATCAAAGTCAGACCAGGCCATTGCACAGCTCATGCAGTTCAACTGCTACCCTGATACAAAGAGGGAGCAACAACTCATAGACACTCCAAAGACAGAGAAACACCATTCCCAGTCTACATGGGACTCTCAGTCTATGCCAAAACCAGGAAGAGAAACCTGGTTGAAATGCTACATCAGTATGGCCTCAGTATCTCTTATGACAGAGTACTGGAGGTCTCTGCACAGTTAGGAGATGCCACAGTTAGCAAATATGTGGAGGAGGGTGTGGTCTGTCCCCCAGTACTGCGAAAAGGGTTGTTCACCACTGCAGTGATGGACAACATCGACCACAACCCATCTGCAACTACTGCCACTACCTCCTTCCATGGAACTAGCATCTCCATATTTCAGCACCCCACCAAGGAGAACACTGGACAGGAAAGACAGCAACTAAAGTTTGCACCTGAGAAAGTGAGGTCGGTGCCTGAATTGCCGGACACATTCACAAACATCTCACCAGCTTCCTTTCAAACAAAGAACCCTGTGCCACCAAACACTGCAATACCAAAGCCACCCACAGATATCTTGGGGCCACAGCTTGCACTGGAGTATCAGTGGCTAGACAAGGTCATAGTCACCCAGGAAATAGATGATGCAGTGAATCTGACGTGGTCAGCTCATCACGCTTCAATGAAGAGAAGCCCAGAATTTGAAGTAACCATAACTTCATTGCTTCCTCTCCTGCGTGATCAGGCTCATTCTGTTGCTACGATCAAACACGTGATGCAGAAAGTGCAGGATGTCACTGATTTTCTGAACCCTGGCCAGATACCCATAATCACAGCTGATCAGCCAATCTATGCCGTAGCAAAGCAGGTGCAGTGGCAGTGGCCTGATCAGTATGGCGAAGACAAGTATCTGGTAATGTTTGGTGGTCTGCACATTGAGATGGCAGCAATGACATCTCTTGGTACTCTTCTTCATGGCAGTGGTTGGACAGGAGCTCTGGTGGAGGCAGGAGTTGCTTCATCTGGAACTGCAGAATCCTTCCTGTCAGCTGCAAGTGTAACCAGGACACGGCAGATGCACCAGGTTACAGCCTCTAGTTTGTACAAACTCCTGAGGACAGCATACACTGACTACTGTGCTGAGAAAGCAAACAACAATGAGCAGGCATTAGAGTTTGAGGAGTGGTGTGACCTTCGAAGACAGCAGAGTCCACAGTTCCACTTCTGGCACATGGTGTTGTCTATGGAACTTGTGATATTCCTACTGATCAGGTCCTTCCGTGAGGCCAATTTTGTCCTCTACTGCCAGGCATTGCATGAGCTGATACCCTACTTCTTTTCCAACAATAATACAAACTATGCTCGTTGGCTGCCTATTCACCTCAGGGACATGCTTACCCTAGAGAGTTCACACCCAGAGTTGCACAAGGAGTTCAAGGCTGGCAACTTTGTTGTGCACAAGACCAGTCGCCAGTTCTCAGCAATGGCTCTTGACCAAGCTCATGAGCAGACCAATGCCTTTATAAAGGCTGATGGCGGAGCCATTGGGCTGACTGAAGATCCGTCAGCACTCAGAAGATGGATGGTGGCTGGCCCAGAGATCATCCGCTTGGTGTCTGCATACGAAACAGAGGTTCAAAGTAAGGAGTCTAATGAGCAGACAACACACCATGAACAAACACCTCATGCGCAGAAGACATTCTTGGAGAGAGTCAGCAAGCTGTCATTGGCTTTGCAACACTTGGGAAGTCCTTTTCAGGAAGAGAGCCAGGATCTGTATTCCATTGACAACAAAGACATTCCACCCCAGCTCAGCAGAACTTCTACAGACACACCCAGCTAAATTTCAGTTTCAGAGTTTCCAACAACTTCCTGTAGAACAGTCAAAGCAGAAACACCTATTTATTCCTGACAGAGCGTGAATGTGATCTGCAGGAATTCTTCCAGCACGAGAATCAAAATTCCCATTTCAGAGGGTGGTAGGCTCAGCAGTTTTCAGAGTTTTCAGACTCTTTGGCAAACAATGCAGTCTCCTTCTATGAGCCGATAAAGAAGAACAGAACTGACTTCTTCAGGCAAGAAGCTGCTCCTGTAGAACAGTCAAAGCAGAAACTTCTGAAGGAGGATTGCCAGCTTTTCTCAAAGCTATTTATATCCTGTCAGAGCCGTGAATGTGATCTGCAGGAATTCTTCCAGCACGAGAATCAAACATTCCCAGCTTCCCTTAGTGAGGGTGGTAGGCTGTACACATGTCAGAAGTCTCAGCTGACCTCGGTCCTGGAGAGTCATGTTACACTAGAAGACAAAGAACCAAAGACTGATGTCCTCATTGTAGATGGATCAGCTTTGGTCCATGCCTTGCCACCAAAGAAAGGAAAGACCTTTGAGGGCTATGCACTTTGCGACTTCTTGCCTGTGATACAATCCTATAGCAGCAAGTACACATCATCACATCTTGTATTTGATGTATACAATACATCCAGCCTCAAAGCTGAGACCAGGCTCCAACGTGGTCAAGGAGGAAGGCGCAAGGTGACAGACAAGAACACAATTCCATCCAACTGGCGCAATTTCCCAAGACACGATGCCAACAAGACAGAGTTGTTCCAGTTCCTGGCAGACAAAGTTGCCCAGATGTCTGCCACAAATGTTGTCATTGCCACGAAAGGGTCTGCTGTCCTCAGCACTCATGAGGCTAGTCTTCAGGACTGGAAAAGTGCTCTCATGAGGAAGCTGACACCCGCATCTTTCTCCATGCCAAATATGCCACAGAACATGGAGCCAAGACCATCACGGTTAAAGCAAATGACACAGATGTTCTTGTCGTTGCAGTCAGTGCTTTCTCCACTCTCCACAATCTAGGGCTAGAGAAGCTATGGGTGGCATTTGGCCAAGGCCAGAGCCTGCGCTGGATTGCTGTGCATGACCTGTGCAACTCTCTGGGCCAGGAGAAGGTGAATGGCATGCTCTTCTTCCATGCATTCACAGGCTGTGATACAGTGTCAGCCTTCCGGAGCAAGGGCAAGAAGACCGCCTGGCAGACATGGAACATCTTTCCAGAGGCCTCCACTGTGTTCTCCAAACTGAGTCACTACCCTCTCAGAGTGGAAGAGAGTGACCTGAAGGTCCTGGAGAGGTTTGTCATACTTATGTATGAAAGATCCAGCACTGCTGGCACTGTGGATGAGGCTAGACTTGATATGTTTGCCAGAAAACAAAGGGCATATGAGGCCATTCCACCAACCAGGGGAGCTCTCCAGGCTGGTTGTGTGTGGGGGGCAGGCCACCCAGTGTCAGCCACAGCCAGAGAACCCTGCTGAGTGGGGATGGCAAAAGTCTGGTGAAGCATGGCAAGTCCTCTGGACAACCAACTCGCCCTTAGCCAAGAGTTGCCAACAGCTTACCAAATGTGGATGCAAAGCAGGCTGTCGGGAAAGGTGCAAGTGCTACAAGCTGGGTCTTCCCTGCACAGCTCTGTGCACTTGCAAATGTGAAGTCTAGATAAATATTGCCCTCTCTTCAGTAGATAATCTAGCTTGAGCATCCAACGTGTCATGCTATGCCTACCTTCTTATCCTCGAATTTTTCAAAGGTGTAGGTTGAGAGACCTATACATAGATTGGTTGCGTTTAGTCCGTATTTCTCTTCTTTTCTTTTTATGGTTACAGTCTTAGACACAATGTTGTATGTGACCATACCATTACTATTTCAGTTGAAAATAGCATATTAGTTAAACTGTCTGATCACATGAATATACCATTAAATAAAAACAGTTGGTCTCTATGTCTGCTAGCGCTGTGGATAGAAAAAAACTTTTATGGCAACCATTTTGTACGCCATCTTGGTTACAATTCATTTAGTAAGGGTTTTCAATAAAATGTGTGGTATGGAACATTTTATAACCTAAAAGTCGAGGTTTAAAAAAAAAAAAAAAACTGGCATATTCCATCCAATAGATGCTCCCAAACCAGTGAATCTCAACATAGATGGCGGCCATTTTGAAAAATAGCCGCCATCTTGATTTTCAGGTGGCCAGCGCCCTTTTCTAAGAGAGCGTAGTCTTAGGAATGTTTGTGCCAAATTTCATGCTTGTTTCATTATCTGAACGATTTTTACAGCAATCTGCTGCACTATAACCCAGATTAAGGAGACGAATGAATCTGTGTGGTGGCTTCAAATTCTGGAGTAGTAATTGACAATTGGGGACTTTGGTTAAGCTGAAGTCTGGTCCTTTAATAATACATGACTTTTGGAGCTGATTGTATGATACACATCTATTATATTAATTTCCTTGGCTTTGTTTCTGCGTGTGTGTCTCCCCATTCCTCCCACCTCCCTCTCGCTTCCAAAAACCGGTTTAATCAGGGTTGTCCCTAAACATCCCCCCTCTCCCTGGGACCTGACCTCCCACATCCCTCCCCTCTCCTCCCCCTCCCCAAAAACCGGTTAAAGCTGGGTGGTCCCTAAACAACACACCCCTCTCCCTGGGACCTCAACTTCCTCATGGAAAAAACAATGATCCCCCTCCCCTTTCCTCCTCCCATCCCCTTCTCCTTTCCCATCCCTCTTCCCCTCCCCTCCTCCCCTTCCCTCATCCATTTTCCATGTTTAAATGCTTCGAGATTTGTAAGGACATCATTCCCAGGGACCTCAGTTCCCTCATGGAGAAACGATAATCCGCCTCTCCCTTCCTCCTCCATTCCCCTCCTCCTTTCCCATCCTTCTTCCCTCCCCCCCCTCTTCTCTCTTCCCTTTTCCATGTTTTATACGACCGGAAGGTAAGGGAATGGTATGGTATTGGTATGGATATAGATATGGGTATGGGTATAGGCATGGTTATGGTACAGATATGGGTATGGGTATGGTACAGATATGGATATGGGTATTGTACAAACATGGGTATTGGTATTGGTATGGATATGGGTATGGATATCGGTTCTATGATGAAATAAAATGTCTTCAGACTGAGTAATATTAACAAAATGTTTATAGATTTGTAAGGACACCATTTTTTTTATAAAAGTAATGTACAGGTTCTTCAGATCAAAATATAACTTGCTTGACCTTTAGAATTTATATAAAATGTTTAATTAACCTTATGTGGTAACTATGAACAACCTGCATTCTGTTTAGGAGCTGAAGACGGCTTCACAGGATCCTTTAGTCTTTAAGAAATTAAGAAGACGTTATAACCCAATAGGCATTTCTCCAGGAATGCCTCAGGAGCCGAAGACTGCTCCAAAGGATCCTGGAGTCGTGAAAACGTCTTTCAAGAATAATATTTTAATAATAACTGGCCGGAACGGCCAATGGCATCAGCATTGATTCAAAACTCACCTACAGCTGCTCCTGGAACTACACAAAGATATGGTCGTTTTTTTTACAGTATATGACAGGAAGGTGTGGGAGTGATATGGTATTGGTATGGATATGGACATGGTATGGGTATGGGTATGGGTATGAGTATAGTACACATATGGGTATGGGTATGATACAGATATGGGTATGGGTATGGTATGGGTATAGGTATGGGTATGGGTATGGTACAGATATGGATATGGGTATGGTATGGATATGGATATGAGTATGATACAGATATGGGTATGGGATGGGTATGGTACGAATATGGGAATTAGCAAATGCGAGCGATAGCAAGCATCTGGTAGTCTGGTGATTAAGCCTGCAGGATTGTTTTCCCCAGAAATAACATTGAACCTTATAGGATAAATTTCACACAGTCTCTGTAGGTTATTAGTTCTGTTCAAAACAAAGGGGAATTTTTATTAAATTTTTCCAACTTTAAAGATGCAGAATTTAACTAGTGTAGGGCGCAGAGTGGATCAGTATGGGCAATGATATTCTCAATTTCTATGGGCCTTGAGCAAAAAGGGCCAGATGAATTTTTATAAATATCCAGAGCACACTCGATTTACGACATTTAGTTCGAGGACAGGTATTGATTTATTCTTTAGGTGTATATTGACAAGTCGGTTTTTAGCATGAATGAAACTTAGACGGCCTGTCTCAATATGCTGCAAAATAAATAACACAACCGTAAATATCTCGACTTGCATCTGAAGGCACAAAAATGTTAAATTTACCCTCTCTAGGACCTACAGATCAGGGAACTCTTAAAGGAGGAGCTCTGTTGATCTGTTTGCAAATGTTGTTCCAGTCTCTCTGCAATTCAGAAGGCAAGATTTGATCGAGATTAAATTTTTCTGGCACTGCAGCTTATGCATAAATAATCTGCAGCGATTAAATAAGGGCATATTAAATCCAAAAATATCAAACTGAGAAGAAATGGATAGTAAAATTGACCTCTTAGTTTTGGCATTTGAATCAGGGCAAATAGGATTAGTAAAAATTTCAGCATAATTCCTGTCCCAAGTTAGGCCAAACAATTCACTGGTGTTAGGGGGTAATTTTTTCTGCTTCCTCGTCTATTTCCTCCTGTAAGGCTATATCATTAGTAACAACCTGCTGAATATCAAATCTATAAGGGTTAAAAATACCTGGAAGCTGTTGGTACGACCATTTCAAGTCTTCTGTAATAGACCCATTATTCATGCAAATAAGAGAATAAATGGACTTTTTCAAGCCTGATATGCAGGAATCCTCAGAGTGCTGTAAAATCAAAATGTAATAAAGGGCCATCATTAGTAAAAAAAAAAAAAAAAAATGATTACATCGAACACCAAAAGGTAATCTTAAATTCTTGAAAGCCACCAAAGGAAAATCACCTTGGATGACATTCTTGTACCAAAAAGATAAAAGTTTAGCCTGGTTATTTTCGGTCAAAGCCAACATATTAAAAGCTTTCTTGAGATAAAAAAAATCAGCAAGTTCCTGTCAAATCTTAGGTTTAGATGGGCTCAATAATTCCTGCATTAATCTGTTCCCTAATGTTCTGATCGACGAGTTGTAGACGACCATAACGCTGTTTAGGCTTTTTAAGATTAGACTTCAGTATTAGTTTAGAAAGTCTTTCATTTCTAGACGACAAATAGGAAACTTTGCCATTCCATAATAAAGGAACCGTAATTCGTCATCAGACTCCCTCTGATGAATGTTTTTAATAGAAAAATCGATCAACTGATTATTAAGTTCGAGACTTTCATCATTGAACACATTTTGATCGTAATTCAAATAATGACAGCATTCGGACTCTATAATTTGTTCAGTGGCCTGCTGCAATTGTCTTTCCATCAGTTTACCTTTATCATTGATAACTCAAAGGAACAGTTTACTTCAAATCCATTGCCCTGGTCACCATCAGACAGAATATCGATTCTCGTGTTTAATAACAGAGAGCTACGGCAGACATGCTCCGTAGAAACAGACTCAAAATTACTGTAGGTACAAAATTCAAAGCTCCTGGTTTAACATCAAATCGATATTACCCCGCAATAGAATGCCAGCAGGAGACTCGATGTATACGGAGGGATCAACTTCACCAAAAATTACGTCTGTACCTGCTAAACGATGGAAAAGTTTGTACCTAGCTGAACATTATCAATAGTTTGAGAGTATTTATTAAACAACTTGTCAGCAAACATCATATCCATGTTCTGAAAACTTTCAATTAACCTAACGAGAAAGGGCAATTTTAATGAAATATTAATATCAGGTCCAACTAAGCCATAAATTATTATAAAAGATAAACTACCTATTTTCACAGGCACTTCCACAGTCTTAATGTAATATTCCTTATTCCCATTAAATCCACTCACAGTAAGTTTAACATTTCAGTATATAATTTTAAGGTTCTTTTCCTCAGCTAACCTGCTATAGTCTATTTTTTTTTAACCTGGGGAAACTTGGTCTTGGCTGCTCGCCGCTGAATGGATGGACGTCCTGTTGTCCGAATCTCACAGTTTTGTTTTCACATTGTTTCAGAATTGTGATTATACGGTCATAGAGCAAGTTATGTAATGTTCTATAAATACCAGTTGTAATAAACCTAAGTATTAAGAACTTGCATACCGAATTATTATATATATTTAACAGTTATGAAACAACATTTACCGAGGTCGTACACTAGAAAAATGTTTCAAACGCATGAACTTTAACGTTTAATTTCCAGCTAGATTTTTAGCGCAATCATGCCATTAGTGGTTTCAAAATAACCAAAACGTATTTATTGTCCATTGCTAAAGGTTCTCTAACGCCTAAGAACAAAAAAAAAAAAAAAAAACTTTCGTAGAAATTTAAGCTGAGGAGGTGGAGTTGTGGGAGGAACAGCCACAGGGTTGACACAAGGTTGTCGTACTCTCAGCGGGAGGTTCAAATCTGGGTTGTGGTGCTCTTGTGTTACTAAAATAATCAATAAGATGTTTATGTATCATAATGCTATTTTTTTCATTTCAAAAAAACTGCAGACGGAATGCCATTAATATTTTAGGATATGTATAAAGGCAAATTGAACATGCTTTGAATTTAAGAATACTTTTTTACTAGCTAGTATGCTAATATGTTATATAAAATTTCAGTAAATTGACTGTTCTTCAGCTAGGGATTTTCAGTTATGTCTTTGCCTGGTGCTTGAAGTTCCTTTATGCGTGCTTTGATCTGTATCGTCTCATGTGACCATGGCTGAAATAGGTGAAATAGATAATGAGGCACCTGCTCGAAAGCCGATTCTAAGGTGAATCATTCTGGTTGCAAGTGGTGTGTGCAGACGACAACTCACCGGCTGTTCCTCCCACAACTCTACCTCCTAAACTTTTCTGCCAAGGTTAAATTTCTACGATAGTTTTTTGTTCTTAGGCGTTA
>NC_089796.1:36474163-36496663 GCF_040412425.1 Macrobrachium rosenbergii | reverse complement strand
TACCTTGATTTCTTAACATCGTAGGTAAAGAATAAATTGGTAAGCAAGGAAATATGAAATAAAGCATAACAGTAAGTTTGGTAAGAGAAAAAAATTCGTATACAGACAAATCTCTGTCTCTCTCTCTTTAAGAAGGTTGATGGGCGCAAATTTCTCTTGGAAAGGCAAGATGTAACTGTAGCTCGGTCAAGATTTTTGAGAGAGATGAAGCGTCGCAAGGAGTCAGGGCAGAAATTCGTGTATCTCGACGAAACTTGGGTCAATCAAAATTACAAGTGAAGTCCGAAAAGAATACGTTCAAACTGGCAGACCTTAAAATTTTCAAGAAGAAAACTGGAAGAATGCAGCACGTAGAGAAAATTCAAAAAGAGGATGCCCGCAAGATGTGGCTGTAGACAAGTTGGTTGACAGTTTTGTCATCAACATAGCTGATAGCTCTGATGACTAGTTTTCTGAATAAATTATATATAAAAAGAGAGGATTAGGCCACAGGGGAAATTCTTCGAAAAACAAACGCACCTTGACTTTTACCTCAGTGGTGGTGTGGAAAAAAGTTTGACTGAAAAAAAAAAGTATATTTAAAACTTAAGATGATCGTTACTCCTCGTTATAGATAATATATAGGCGACAAAGAAGTTTATTTTAATTCGTTTGAAAAATGAACAAGAAATATATCACCTATTTCTATAGCATTAATTAAATACTTTTAAGTATCTAATTTGTAATAATGATAAATGTACATCTATCTACAAGTACTTAGATAAGGTGATCATATGTAAAAAAAAAAACGTAAGATTTAGAAAAGAGAGAGAGAGCAGGGCGGAGTAGGAAGGAGATTAAAGTACCTGGAAATAAAAAGCCCCAAAAATCTTATAAGAGCCTCAGGGTTTGTCTCGAAGACATTTAAAGGTCTGTCACACACGTGTCAGTAGCCTTTTTCGTAAAACTGGCAACAGGGCAGATCTTTAGTCGCCAGAGAGACTGGCAAGAGTATAGCATATATTGTTGTTTGACCTGTGCTAAATTAATTACATTATTTATGTAAATGTAAAATAGTAAGACTCAAATGCCCTTATTAAGGGATACGGTTGTCATGGATACAGCTGTTATGGACATTTTAGTTCATGAATAGAATATTATTGACATGACTGATAAGATTTTATTATGCTATACATAGGTTTAATTGCATGGAACGCAAATTCAAAACAATAGATCTACTACCAAATAAATTAATATCAACGTCACCATAAACTTAATGACATTATTTCTGAGCCCATATATAGATACATAATTATATATACATGTTATATAGAGATTTATTGTCACTTTCTCCGCTATTTTTACATCATGTTTATCCATTAGTGCAATTATTCTACGATCTTGGTAGATGACGAAAGCCTTCCAAGTCGACCTAGAAAAATTACATCCTGAACTAATTTTTGAGCTTAAATCTAGTTTTCACAGTTCATTTCACTTAAATTATTTGCTACGACAGTCCCGAAAGCAGAGAAAACATTTTCAGTTTAAGACAACGACTTAAGTTCATTATAAGCCTCTTGCACGAATTGCGTTTCATCGATAATCCTTTTGTGTGGTCTTTTTGAGGGTGTTGCCTGAGAAGGCCCAGGCGCGCGCATGCCGGTCTGACATCACACGTTGACCAGTTGGGATGTCAGAAGTCCCAGCTGTTGGCTCAGAAGCATCAGGAACAGAAAGTAGTGGATACTTAAAGATCTAGAATAAAAGAAATATTGTGTCACCTATGGTTATATGACTTTAAATTACATATTTACATACATCAAGATGGATTAATAAAAACTAATAGACCATAACTTTATAAAGGAAAAACTAATAATTAGTAACATGGATGCGTGTGGCACGTGGCTTCCACACACGGTGGAACTTCCCCAACTGCATCGGAGCCATTGATGGGAAGCATATCTTAATAAGGCCTCCACCTGACAGTGGCTCCTATTACTATAATTACAAAGGCAGCCATAGTATAGTTCTCATGGCCATATGTGATGCCAATTGTAAGTTTTTGTATGTTGATATTGGCTGCAATGGGCGGGTGTCAGACGGCAGTGTGTGGGATAATGCACGTATCAGCAGCCGTATTGCCACAGAAACAGGAGGTCTCCCTGGTGACGGAAAGCCCCAAGGAAGTGAGAGGATGCTACCATACGTGTTTGTGGCAGATGACGCTTTCCCCATGCAGCGCCACATTTTGAAACCGTTCTCACACCAGACCCTAAGTAATGAGGAACCCATTTTTCTTATCATTTATCCAGGGCTCGACGCACGGTGGAGAATGCTTTTGGCATTTTAGCTAACCGATTTAGAATTTTTCTATCACCCATAAACTTATCTTCAAGCAAGGTTGAAATAGCAGTTTTAGCATGTAGTGCCTTGCATAACTTTCTCAGACGTGATCATGTCACGCAATATACGCCTGAACGGTCTTTGGATTCTGAGGATGTTGCAAGATGTACAGACGTTCCTGGTACTTGGCGTGAAACTCCGAACGTGTTGGAATTGCAAAGAACAGGACGGAACAGAAGTAGAGAGGCTCAAAGTGTACGCCATAACTTTATGGAGTACTTCAATAATGAAGGTGCTGTGTCATGGCCGTACAAGACTCTACAAAACCATTCCTTTAGTTGGCATTTTCACTTCTTCATTATCAGACTTGTATGATCAGCAACAGGTAAATGGTAATACATCTTCACGAAATGTATATAGTAGTATAGTACTATAAACTTAAATGCACACATGTCTTTTTTATGCCTTTAACGGAGTCATTTATATAATACTTTTGTATAAGATAAAATTAATAGTGTTGCAATAAACAAGAAAACAACTATTTGTTATTGTACACAAACTATTTTAGGAGCGACTTCTTTTACTAACTACATTATACACACGATTGGTATTATCCATATCAGCCATACTACTTAATTGCCAAGTTATCCATTCATAATGCCATGTTCGTCTGTTGGGTTAAGATAATTTTAGCAAAGGGGACATGTAACAATTACACGGAAATGGTAGACCATGGAGTTAACTAGTCACGAGAGAGAGAGAGAGAGAGAGAGAGAGAGAGAGAGAGAGAGAGAGAGAGAGAGAGAGAGAGAATGTCTTCTTACCTCGTTATCAGAGGTCTCTCCAGACGTATCCTCACCATCCTCGGCATTGTGGCTTATGTCTTAAGTTTGACAGTGAAGGTCTTGGGTTATCACTGTCATTGAGGAATTTCAGGTCATTGAAACACCATAATCTAGGTACATAAATATCCTCACTTCCAGCTCCTGACTTTTGTGAATGCTTCCTTTTCTTTGATTCACGCCGAAACTGGTTACGTAGAGTGTGTACTTTCTTTTTTAAGTCATCCGTTGTAACAGAAGCACCATGCTGTCTTATCTCTGTAGCAATGGCTTTCAGTGCTGTTATGCGTTTGTCTCTATTCTTATAACATTTCAGCTTCACATTCCATAAACATGGATTCTCACGATAAAGTTCAATCAATGTGCTAGTCAGTGGTGTAGACCAATAAATGGTAGATAACTCACCAGAGTTCTCCAGGGTTGATGTAAAATGTGAACTGTGTTACAATGACGTGGGATGTGGGAGGGAAGCCTACTGTGGGTTCACGATGCGTCTGGCGTGGTCGAACCTCGAGCTACCGGCACCGCTTATTAGTGATTTTGCTCGACGGGCACTCGGGCAATTTGACCGTTTGGCCGTTAACGGCCATGCCCGCTGATCAGGCCCGCTCGTGTGGACAGGCCTTTAGACCTCTGTAAATGTCGCTACCAATGCCGAAGGAAAACGTGGGTAACACTAAGTTACCATACGAGTGCAGCAAAGCAGAAACACCGCTGTTTACTTTTTGTGGAGTTTCAGACATTACTTTAACGTAATTAGCATTAGGTGATTTGGATTTCCTACCCTGGGAGGGCTCCAACTCGTAAAGATAACTCATATACCAACCACGGCAATTAAAACAGCGTCTTTTAAATCTGAAGTGACAGTTGCTAGAATTATGATTAAATTGACCACACTTTATACAACCGTGTTTAGATTTTAAAAATTGCACCTTCCTGGTAGGGGAAGGAAATTTAGAACACTTATGAATAAAATGAGAATGAGTAGTGTTACCAACTTTAAGGCACAAAGAACAGCTGGGTGAAGACCTGAAATCAGAATCGCTCGTTACTGCTTCCACAGCTAAACTTACAGCTTTTTCCTTACGAGAATGGACCTGATGTTCCCGTACATTTTGAGATTTTAGTTTTCGCATCTTTAGCGACTTGTTTGTCATTTTCGTATCTCTCATAAGCTGTAAAATAAAGTTAGCCTTTATGTCATTCAAGGTAGGATTAGTCCTTCATGTAAACTGAACTAAATGGTGCTGGAAACTCATTCAGCCCATGCCAGTAAAATACCTAATAAACTCATCAACTTCAATATTCAAAGTCTTCACGATTCCACATAATGTTCTGAGTTCAGGAATAAAGTGAAAAGGATCTTCACCATCTTTCAAATGTAAACAGGTAATTTTCTTGATAGCAGAATTCTTCCGAATATCTGTTGATGCAAACGCTGAAATTAACAATCTTTAGCATTAGCGTAACGTTCCTTATCTGCTTCTAAAGAACTTAGTAAAATTTTCCCATTGCCTTCAATTTGTTGTTTAAGTAACGAAAGCAAATCTCTATCTGGATAGCTAAAAGCATTAGTAGTTGCCTCAAACAATGTAATGAACTTCAAAAAATCATCTTCTCGACAGCTAAACTTGGGAAGAGGAGCTTTAGGCTACATCGGGAATATTACTAGAGTTATGGTAAACAGGTTTCAGTTTTATCCATATAGTCCTGACAACATAATAATTCTGCCTCCAAATCTGCATTGTAGGAATCATCAGAAAATTTCTTAATCAGGATACCATTGCAAAATCATTTTTCTTTCTGGCTAAGAATATTGAAAGTGCTGGACCTATTATAATGTTCAGTCACCTTTCTCCGGATGATTTTCATTTGCCCAATGAGCACAGATAAACTCCCCATTATCAAATGACAAAATAAATAATTATCCTAGAGTGGAAAAAATTTTAATACCTTGAATATAAAAAAAAATCTGAAAAGGAACAAAAATTAATTATTAGATCAAACAACGGATCCCGGACTCAGTATAGCAAAAATCCAACTTCCTTCGTCGTTGCCCCATGTTGGGCGCCATAAGCTCACCTTGTTATAGATGTTGAATGCTATTGAAAGAAAGGTAATTTATACACTAGGAAAATGTACAGTATTTTTATTACTGTTTAATAATGTGAAAATATCAAGTACATAGCACGGGCTCTTCCTCTTCAGGGATCAGCTTCTCCTCCATACCTGTATTAGAAATAGGGAAAATATACATAAATGGTAAAGCCTTCGAATTTCAATATTAATTGAAATATAAAGAATATTATAAGAAGCAACTATACAGGAACAAGTAAACGTGTTACCTTAACTGAGACCAGCTCAAGGAGAGGACAAACTTAGCCAGATAACCATATTAACAATGCTGGATAACTCTATCCTGAAATGATGTAACGCCCATATAAGTTCCCATTTATAGAAAGATAATACTCTTCAATTGTGTATTTTAATTGTTTTTACGAGAACGAAAACGAAATCTTGGCTTACCACTTATGTACAGTACTATAAAGAATAACCTTCAGCAGAGCTTCAGACCCACCATTAAGGACAAGAAAAATCCTTCAATATACAAAAATGTAATAAATATAACCGTACTTAACCAATTGCAGGCAAGAAAGTCATAAAAAGGCAGCAACAAAGGCTCAAAATGATTACTACGGTTACCATTAAGTATTTGCCCAAACAATACTTGGTAATAGTCCATCTTAGCAGGAGGTGACTGATGCTAATGCTTCGTAGAACGTTGTATGTCCCGCTGGAGTCCTAAACTAAGGTGAGGTGAAGTCCGAGACCGTGATGAAACATAAACCGAGGGGGCCAGAGAACCTTCAGGTGGCCACCAAATATTCCGTCCAAAATAAGGAGTCAAGGGATAAATACAAATTCCTCGTGAGGGACCCTTGACTGAAAGTAATATTAGCAGAGCCGTAAATATATGTCAGATTTGTCGAAGACTGGCTCATACTGAAGACTGGGTTATGTGAAGACTGGCTTATACTGGCTCACACTGAAAACTGGCTCATACTCAAGACTGGCTCACACTGCCGTCTGGCTCCGACAGAAATCTCTGACTCTTCTGTTAACGGCAGGTCTCGACGCTCCCTTGGAAACAAGAAGAATACGAAGAGAGGAGGAGTCAAATAATTGCCAGTTATCATTATGGCTGCAGGAAGGACAGTAGACCATACCAAGTATTTAAGTAATAATAAACAAACTTGAGTAGTTATAGATCCTTCCTGGCACCACAGGAAAGTACACCAGAAATAACTGGAATTCTGTATAGCCAGTGTACTTTTTCTTTGACTTGTTTTTATCGTCTCTCTCTCTCTTGCATTTCACCACTCCAGTAAATTCTTTGTCCCTTCGACTTAAACAGCGAACTTGTTATATCCAGTGAGTAATCCCTTGAATAATGCATAATGTAACTCATGCTCCTTGCCAAGAAGTGAGTAGAGTAAGGCAGTACCCTTCAATTTGTGCATTAACTCATTTCTAGAGAGATAGTACTTTGTTAGTTCAGTCTTAGCTGGAATTATTTAACTTCCAGGAGTGTTATCAGTGCAATTTACCTACGTAGCTGTTTCTCTGCGTTCCTGATTGCCTGAAGAATCCTGCAGTACCAAGGCTAATATCATTGCATTGCCGATTGGCTTACGGACCACTTGCAAGTGGCCATTTACAGACACCCCGTTGGGTGAATTGATGCGTTAATTATTAACTCTGTGAATTACTGTTGAGCCCTTGTACCACCTGTTTATTTAGTGAGATTTGTCCATTTCCACTGTTAAATTTACTGTGTTGTGTGTATAAAATAAACCAGTGTTAAGGAACATATTCTCACCTGACGACCTTCTAATTATTAATTGTTTAAATTATTCTGTCTGTGGTCTTACAAGGTTTTTTTAAGGCTAAGATTATTAGAGTAAAGAAAAATGCAGTCACCCCCTTGTGATCCATAAAATTGGCAACTTTACCAGTACGTTGCTTTTTAACAGGAAGAAGATTTAACATAAAAATTCAAGTAAAATCACCCTCACCCCCCCTTTAGCAATTGCAACAAACCTGCACATCAATCAACAGGGAATCTGGAACCAGAGAACGCAAGGTAACATGGTTTTCGAACCAAAGTGTTTAGTTGGTTTATCGAACGTTTGATAGGTAGTGAGTTAACAGTTAATGCTTGCTACATGTTAATTTTGTGGATAGGAAATGAATTCAACATTTGTAGGAAAAGCGAGAGTGAATGCAAGCAGCGAAGAGTTTAAGGGGCAAGAGAAACAGGGATATGTTAGTGAATTAGATAGGGAGCCTCTCATAAAGCAAGCCTTGCATGAAATTAGCTATTCGTGATAGTTAGTAGCAGGAATTAGCCAGGTGAGCCCAGTGTGTGTATATCGAGAGGGAAGCGCGCAATTTCTCTTCAGTTAGGGCCATGGAATTTCATCACCACAAAGCATAGGATATACCATGATTGGCAACTCGTCCGTCTCACTCCAGTTCGCTTCTCTCAGAAGTGCCTGGTCCATGCACCATTTTATTTCACTTAAGAGAAAGTCTTGCTAAGTTTTCATAATTTTTAGGCCAGAGAAAAGTAGATGTGTTACCCATGCATCATTTACCTAAGTATCTGGGTGTGCTTAACTCTCACAGAAAAGATCAGTATACTTAAATTTGTCTCATGATTAAAAGAGATTTTCTATTGTTTGTCTTTTGGGTATACATGCATACATTTTTCATACACATGATCAGTAACCATTAGAGTTCACTCACTCCACCTTGCACAACATTTGCATACGATCAGCCTTGAACTGTCATAACAAGATGGCCATCTTAGAGTCACTGTTATTGTCAAATGCATAGACATGTCATTTCATTCATAGCACACACTGCTTTTTATATTTTTACACAAGTTCTTGCCACAACTGTCATGGAAGTCTTTCACTTTAGCGTGAAAAGGAAACACACCCTTATTATCTTAACTTGAGAGCGTAGTCATTGTTTCATTCCCAAAGAACGCGACCTACTGTACACGTATCCATTCTTATGCTATGTCGACTCATTTGAGTTGAGAGAAAATTTTCAATGTCCTTAACCAATGTGGCATTCTTTTACCCAAACTATGGGAAGCATGATTTAGTAAACATTTGGTTATAAATTACTCGATACAAATACAACCATTGCCTACAATAATCGAGTACTTCAAGTCAGCAAACCCAAATTTACGTGACAGATATTAATCTCGGGAAACACGTTTTAGATATCATAATATTGGATTATTTTCCACAGTCATTTATGCATAGTGCACTTTGGTAATTTGCACGTACGTGTTACCTCATTTCTGTGTAGAAATCACAGCCCATTCTCACACCTTTAAGGTACTGAGTGGTTATTCAAGCATTTTCTTTCAAGAAAAGAAAAGCCATTCCAAAACCCCTGCATCATTGGACCGAGTCTGGGTGCACATTAAAACAGCTGCCATTTAGCGAACTGTATCACACCATGGACATTCACAAGATTTGTGTATGAACCACAAGCAAGCAGCACATCGAGTGCAGCAACCAAGTGCATGTTGACAACCACTGCTTACCACAGGGCTTGTGGACAGTGAAACCGCAAAGCACCAACCTTTTAGTTCTTGGGAACTCACATCCCACAGGTGCCAACAAAAATCCAAGGGCCACCGAACCGCTGTGCACTGCCCACGAGTAACCCACCTTAGGTGTCTTAATTTTTGCTTACATACATTGCATGTGCTCTGCTTCATGCGGAGTGCTATTCCTTTCCAAGCAATTGATTGTAGAGCGCATCATGGTGTAGTTCTGCAGAACTCCTTTGCACATCAGTGCCATCGCAACTCAGTACCTGTACTGCCAGGCACTGAGTGCCAACAAATCAGCATGTCCTCATCACAATTGCACCACATGTTACCTTTGTGTCCATGAGTGCCATCACTTTCACCCCTCAGGACTGTTCGCATCATGTAACCTTGCCCAGCACACCCATCAACAGCGCCACCTTACCAAAGGGGCCATTCCAGCCACAAGTGTCACCCATCCTCAGGAACACTTCCATCGAGAGTGCCACTTTCATCCCATGTAATTGGCTTGCATGGTCTCACTCTGCCCCAGAGCAGAATGCCACTTTCATCCCCGTGCAATTGCCTTGCATGGCCCACTTTGTTCTAATTGAACAACACCTCCCCTCCAAGTGTTACTGGTGTGTCCATGGGCAAGTTAAGCCTAACAGTTCTTAAGAATCCCTTTGCACATACATGCCAAAGCATCCATGTGTTCTTAAACACAGCCGGCACCTGTGCCCTTTGTTGCATTGTGTACATTTAACTTTTAACCAGTGCTTTGAATAAGCAATTCATTCTGTATGAACCCAACCTCTGACCCACGTGTTACCACTGTGTCCATGGGCAAATAAAGCCAACTGTTCTTATGAACAGCCCTCACCTCTGCATGTAGGCCAAGCTTATTGAGTGCCTCATTTAAGTTAAGTCAACCCGTTCTCCATGAACAAAGCCTACTGTTCTTCGTAACAGTCCACTGTTCCTCTTGAACCAATCTGCACATTTGGTGCCTTTGCAGATTCATTAAATGCACCTCGGTGCCTCAAGTTATCCAGTTCTTCAGAACTCAACCACACCTGCGTGTAAATCTTGTAGTTTGTCATATCTCTGTTCTTCGGAACCCATTACCTCTGTACTATAACCGGTACCCTCTGTATGCATGTGATCCCTTGTTCTTCAAACAATCCACCAGTTTTTGAACAATCCTCTAGTTCTTTGAACAACCCACTAGTTCTTTGAGCAATCCACTGGTTCTTCAAAAATCCAATAGTTCTTCAGAACTCACCTTGGACCACATGTTACCTTTGTGGCCGAGAGTGCCAATCACTTAGTGCATCCTTCCCACAACTCACCCCCATGTTACCACTGTGTTCTTGGGGCCAGCATTATTGCTCCCAATGACTGCTCCTGGTACCACCTTTATCGTAGGGGCATCTCCCACAGTTTTCATAGGCACTTGCCCGAATACTGCATAAAGGATCTGGCCCCATGCCAACATTTCCACCCTGTGGAACCAGCTTAACATGCTTCGGAACCACCTTGCACATTAGTGCCAGTGCCATCCTTATCACAAGGGGGCATTCCCATTCCAAGTGTCACCATTCCTAAGTTCCTAAGGGACATTTCCATTCCAGTGGAGCCTTCTAAAGCCCACTTCCTTGCTTTGCATACACTCTGCCCAGTGCAACTGCTTGCATGGCCCCTCATTACTCATCCATCTGTGCCTATACTGCACAGCCTAGAAGCAATGCCTTTCTTTCAGTGCAACTTTTGCACTGCTAGCACATCCTCAACCCAAACCATCTAAGATCACCATTCACCTGAGTAGTTGCAGCAGCCATCCCTTAGCAAATTAGCAAAGTGGCACCTATGAGGAGTCAGCTGCTGCCTATGAGTGGTGCAGACAGAAAGCAGGCTTTACTGGGTACAATTTACAGGAATATTTAAACATGATGCTAACTGACTGGCTAGAAAGAGACCCCTGGAGCCAAGCCAAAGGGGAAGCCCTTCCAAAGCATCCCTCCAAAAGATTTCAGTAAGGCACATTGCCATGTGTGCCGTGCCCACTGGCACACCCATAATTATAGAAAGTGCCCTGCAAGAACCACTCACCCAGTATCTAACCATAATCCTCCTCCAGACCTAGTGCCACTGCTTGCACCTGATCCACCTGATCCATCCCACAGCCTAAGGACTGGGCTCTACTAAGAGGTGGTTGCAGAAGTTCTGCACTTTGTGCAGCATGCTTGGGCATTCCCAGAATTTAATTCAGTGTCCCACTAGGTCCATTACATCTCCGCCAAAATTCGTAGACTCTTGTAGAGGTGACACACTGCAATGCGCAATAACAAGGAGGGATCACTATGTCATTCTCCCTGATGTTGATTCTCTCTATGCTTTTTGGTGAGGTAGACCCCCTGGCTGATATAGAGGCCAAAGTCTCTCTCATTACTAGGCATGCTCTACCCGATGGTGCTCAAGTCAGAGAGGACAAAGAAATGACCTTTGAGTGGGTGGATGGCATCACCTATATTATTCCCACCATCTTCCTAAGGGTGAAAACATCCCACGTAATAAAGCAGTGCCACCTAGGAGTGGTGGAGAGAATTCACGAATTTTACATCATCCTACGCTGTGACCTCCTAATGGGCTACCTTCCATGGACGGGACCAAGAGGCAGATAAAATAGATTTCAGCTGGATCAATATGTCTTGGCCTGACGAAGAGCCAAGGCCAATGCCTGTACCACCTTCACCTCCAGCAAACAAGCTAGTGCCTAGCCTAGAGCCAGTGCCTGACATAGGGCCAGAGCCCAAGCCCACTCCCAGTCTCCCTTCAGGAGAGTTGGAGTTTGGATCTCCCTTCAGGAGATCCAACTTCAGCTCTCCTCTTGACCCCTGGCATAGCCTCGCAACCTGTGCCTGGGGTAGCCCAAGCTACTTGTGAACTGCTTGCATCTGCAGCCACCTCTTCTACAACTGAGTCTCCAGAAGATAGGACTCTGGTGAATGACTCCCTGCATTCTAAGTTGATTGCAGAGATCCAGTAACTGCAACAAAAGTTGGCAGCGATAAATGACACCGCCATTGTCACAGCAGCTGAGGCAGTGGCTGGCCTATGGCCCGCTCTACCTGTTGAAATGGAATGCCAAACCACTCCTGGCTTTGATCCCAAAGGCATCTCTATGCCTTCCCTGGAACCAACCTCACCAGTTTCCTCTAGGATATCCCAACGTGAAGTAACATTAGAAGAGGCAGAGCCACCAGTAGACCCAGGGGTCACTCCACAGATAATAACTGCCCCTGTGGTACCTCTAGCAGGCGAACTTATGCCTATCATACCCAGTGGAAGAATGGCACCTCTTAGTGCCAACCTATCCCAAATAAGGCTTCCACCCAATTCCCAGCCAGTGGCTGATCAGGGCTTGGAACCCACGCAGCATACCACAGTGGTAAATCTAAGCGTATCTCCAGTCAATGTATGGACAATGCCAGGTACATAGCCCTTAAGGGACAGCATAATTTATCAATGTGCAACACCCCAGGCCAGGGAAACGTTGAGGTCAGCAAAATAAGAAAAAAAAATCACATCAATGTAAAGAGAATGACACTTATATTTACACTGTATAAATAAAAAAATTTTATAAAATTTTCCCTACCTTCCACGAGAAGTTGAAAATGACTATTTACAACCCCTTGTCGGGCCTCATTTACAAGGCAATTGTAAATTTTACCAACTTATATATGTTTTTTCTAATAAATAAATTTATTGTATTTTGTAAAATTATTATTACTGCTCACACAATATCAAAACAGATAAGAAATAGAATTAGTAAAAAATTTTTTGCATATTTGAAAAATATTCACGTAAATTTATGAGAAGGAAGATTCAGTAACTTTTTTTTTTACTTTTACATGTTTTTTGTAATATTTCTTTGCAATTTTCTTTGTAAAATTACATTTACAACCGACATACTATCGTAAAAGACAAAAACAAAAAACAACAGCAACCCCTTCATATATATTTACAAGCAAATTTACAAAAAGACTCATGAGAGAGAGAGAGATGCAGTACTTTCCCCCTTCAAGTCAGAAACATTACTGATGGCAGGAAAGACATCTGTGGCAACACTGGTACGACTCTCAGGTCAGTATAAAAGTTGCCATTAGTGAATTTATAGCATATAGACGCATTGGCACCTCTGTCTCGACTCATTCTTACCATACCAGTGTTGCGTAATATTGTTTCACACTGAGGCTCAATCCGTCCATCTCCCCAATCCTGCTTTACTTCACACTGAGGCTCAATCTGTCCCTTAAGGGTTAAAGGATCGTGTTGAAGCTCGTGCAGTGAACTACGATTGTATACCAAGCCTCGACAACCTGCAAAGAGAGGTGACCAAAGTGCTCAGGGAAATGGAGTTTGAGTCTCAGTTTTTTTGTGATTTGCTGAAATCATACCGCTCAAGAATGCAGGCTGTGATACAGGCAGATGGAGGCCACACAAAATATTAAATACTCAGAGAGAAACTTAAATAAATACCTGTTCTGAATTACTTTTGTTTTTGTCCATATCAATTTTAGTTTATGCTGTAGAGGGGGCTCTAATTTTGAAACATCCTATGTATATATATATATATATATATATATATATATATATATATATATATATATATATATATATATATATATATATATATATATATATATATATATATATATATAACTATTTATCACATCACCGTGATTCATATACAATCAGAAAGCTACAAACGTCCTTTAATATCCATTGCTCTACCTCGGAAATAATATATTTTCATATATGTTACCGAAGGGGAATTTTTTAGTTGATAATAAGTTCACCATCCCATGGGGTCGAACCAGCGAAGGACGAGGACTTAGGACTACAGTGGACGCACTAACCCAGTCGGCCACAAGAGAGGTATAAGTGAATATCGCCTCCCATCAACTCACCCGTCGAACTCAGGTAACATATATGAAAATATATTATTTCCGAGGTAGAGTGAATTGGATATTAAAGGACGTTTGTAGCTTTCTGATTGTATATATATATATATATATATATATATATATATATATATATATATATATATATATATATATATATATATATATATATATATATATATATATATATATATATATATATATATATATATATATATATATATATATATATATATATATATATATATATATATATATATATATATATATATATATATATATATATATATATATATATATATATATATATATATATATATATATATATATATATATATATATATATATATATATATATATATTATATATATATATATATAAATTTTATATATATATATATATATATATATATATATATATATATATATATATATAATATATATATATATATATATATATATATATATATATATATATTATATATATATATATATAAATATATATATATATATATATATATATATATATATATATATATATATATATATATATATATACAAATATATATATATATATATATATATATATATATATATATATATATATATATATATATATATATATATTCCTGTGTCCAAAACTGACAAACTGGTTCATGGAAATGCCCTCACGGTAACAGTGCATTCTCTCTTTTGTTGGGACTAGGTGGGTAATAAATGGGTTATTTAATTTATTTGTTCCAGAAATAAATTATTCAATAGCATAGTTCCAACTGGCGACCTAATCTAATTAAGTAATTGTCTGTCTTATGGGGTAACTTTTAGCTTTGACAGGATTATGTGCGTCTTAGGTAGAGCAGGGCTACATAAATTGCAATAATTAAGTAAAAAATTTATCAGCCGAAGGATCCACGTAATAAATATATATATATATATATATATATATATATATATATATATATATATATATATATATATATATATATTTATATTTAATTATATATTTTATGGGTAGCCCTGATCTACTGTAAGACCCACATAATCCTGTCAATTAAAGCTTAATGTTACCCCATAAGACAGACAATTGCTTAATTAGATTAGGTCACCAGTCGGAACTATGTTATTGAATAATTTGATTATTACTGGAACAAATGAATTAAATAACCCATTTATTACCCACCTAGTCCCAAAAAAAGATAGAATGCGCTGTTACCGTGAGGGCATTTCCATGACCCAATTCGTCAGTTTCAGACAGGAATATTTCCCCTACTTTCAGTTATAAGAAATTTTAGTATTTTAAAGGCTATTCCTCTTCCAAACAATGGTACCATCAGGTTCCAAGGCTGCCTGAGTATTACCTATACTTGAATGCTCCCTAATTCTTTCTTACTGCAAGGGGAGTATCTATTGCAGTCTCACTAGGCAATAATAATTATTCATATACTTGATTTCATACAGGAAATATGGTTACACCAGGATTCTAGTCAGTGGCTAAGGAAGGGGGAAAATTTGAAATAGAAGTACAGTGGAAGAATACCAGCAGATCGATGAAATCCTGTCAATTCCAGACTTACCTTCTCATAGGCTGCTTGCGCACTGCAACGGACACCCAGGAGTTGGAACAATGCGATACATCTATTCACGTAGTAAAAACAAAGACAGAGAAGGGACAAAGGATAGAGTTATCAGAGGCATGGATGCACACGTGTGCCCTGGAAGATGGTTGGGTTCTCTCTGACCCTAGGTCAGAAGCAGGGTCTCTGTGCACTCCTTTTCAGTCTAAAAATTGACAGAAACATTCCTTCATAGTACAGAGGAAAAGAGGTGAACACCATGTTGGATAGTCTCTAATACTAACTTATAAGCCATTAGGAACTGTTAATTTTGAAAACACCACTAGCTCCTGTCTACTTCTCGTACTGCGTTCCCCAGAAAACTCCTCTTGTCTTTGTTAGGATTATACTCCTACTAAAATAATGCAGGGAGGTCAAACACCAGAATATTTATAAAAGCTTCCCCTTTAAGAAGGCCTTCACTCCCTGTTGGGTGTGAAGGTCTGTACTAAGCAAACTGTTCGCCTTGATTCATTTACTTTTCTCCTCTAAGCAGATTTGTCCCATGCAATCTACTTAGCTAAAGATCTACCTAACTCTAGAAAGGATATGAGCTTTAATCACTTATTTCTATGGACTCTAACTGTGCTTAAAGGTGCTTACGGCTATTACATGCTTCCTCTTATGATCGTGATGTTTAGACCTAACCAAATGGTACATTCTATGTATCTCCTATCCAAACCTATCAGAACACGGCTGTAGCACCAACGTAAAGGACAGTGAACTAGCCAAGTTGCAAGGTTTTGCACTACAATTGGTAATTACTGTTTGGTACATGAGGTTTGCCTCATATAATAAATGCTTGCCTCACTGAGGTCTTAGGCCTTGCGTGTCATGAACTTAGTGGCTTTCTTCACAATAGTTTAGAATGGCTGATTTCAATTACAACATACTTACGTGGTTACTGCTGCTCGATGGAAGGTGTAAGTGACAAGGTTACTGCTACGATGTACTCAATCTGGTCTAGGCTATGGTATGATGGAAATCACACTGGCTACCTCCTTTGGGCAAGGAGCCAGGCTTACTCTAAGATGGGAAGGCACTCTGCTGAGAGGGCACTAGTGCCAGGATGAGCTCATGGCTCTACAACTACTGGGCTGTCTTCTGTCCCTTCTTCTTCTTCTTCAGTTTCCTCCAAGGCCTATCTATGTCAGACCTAGGAGGTAATGAGGGCACCGACTCTGGGGAAAGGCCAGAAGTGCTAGCGGGTGCAAAGTCAAGGGTAACTCCAGAAGCTACAGGAGGGCTTCCTACTCATTGTGCTGCGACAACCAGAGCGAGAGCGATCTCGACCTTTGCGTCTGAGGAGGCCAGTTCCTTGTCTCCCAGAGAAGGTGTAACAGTTTGGTCCACAAGGGGTTCATCCTCTGGGGACTTATTTAGTGAGGAAGTGTTGGGTGCCGGAGGCTCACCGGTTGTCATGATTAGTGCAGTGAGGGATCCTGGATCTCCCGGAGGAGGATCCGCCTCATGATCTGGACCTGGCACAGGGTCCTCCTTGATTGGTGGCTGAACGTCCGAGCCGGAAGGAGCGTGGCACTGGCAGCGATTGAGGGTCAGGCATGCCTGACAAGGGGTCCGGAGGTGCACTACCTCGTGAATGGCTTGAAATTGGCTGCAGCAGAAATTCCTGCCCCAGCTGGAGATCAGAGCCTCTCAGAGAGTCTTGCTCGGGGGCGTCCGCTAGGTGTTGCTTATTTGGGCAGCCCTCCCAATTAGTGGAGTGGCCTGCTCCTCCTGAACGTCTCTTCAGGGAGAGGGAGGACCTCTTTTTTGGCCGTCCTTTTGTGGATGGAGAGGACTAGGCTGAGAACTGTTTGGTGTGTGCCTCTTCTGCTGACCACTTCGGTGGGTGGAAGGTGGTTTTTCTTCTTGGGGTGCTCCTACAGTCTGAGCCTCTGTGGAGGAGGTAGCATGGCTGCAAAGTGGCATTGGGGAAGGGCTTCCCCAGAGGAGGTCCCGACCCAACAGGAAATCCACTCTGGGCCGAATTCCACCCACCACTCCAAAGCAGTGGGGTAGCATGCCCCAAGGTGTCGTGACCTGGAGCTTGACTGTGGGAACGGTTGTAGTGTGGCCCTCTATCCATTTCATCTCCCACTGGGTTTGCTCATCAACCATGGCACTGGTTGGCATTTGGCCCTAAAGATCAGGCTAACATCTGCCGCAGTGTCTACCGTGACCGGAAGGGCCATGGGCAGGCTAGAGCCCTTAAGGGGGGCCACTGAGATGAACTGGGTCTCCAGTCTCTTGGGGCACAGTGTCTTCTGCGGTCCGGCCACAGAGAATGGGGTGCTAATGAGGTTGCCGAACTTGGTGGTGGGGACATGATGTGGCAGCACCGCAGGATCGGCACAGACCCTTTGTAGGTGCTCAGTGACCTGTGGTGACGGTTGGTGGGGAAGGTTGAGTGGATGTAGAGGAGTTTTGGCCATTAGTAAGAGGCTGCTTGCTAGTGCCAGCTTGTATCGGCACTCAGCTTCAGTGTGCCCCACCTTCTTACAGTGGGTACACATAGACTTGCTAGGTAGTCCATTCTTTGGGCGAGTAGAGCCTAAGAGGTACCCGGGTGGCACTATGCACCACTGAGATGTGCTGTGGGACTGGTTGAATGTTTCCTATGAATCAGCCATACAGCAGGCTTCCATAAGGGTGGTGGGTTGTTTATCATTTAGATACACAGCAAGGGGCCCAGGCATGCAATGGCAAAGATCCTCCAGCAAGGTCCAATTGAAGAGGTCCTCAAATGTAGTGCAAGGCAAGGAGTCGAACCAACAGGTACCAGACTGGGTCTAGTGACAGGCCCATTCAGTCCAGGACTAACCGACTTCCTTGGCAAGACCTCAGAACCGCTGTCTCCATTTCTCCAGGGTTGTTTCAGAGGCTTTTGTGATGACTCTATGCACTTCGACCATGTCGCCTCTCTGACTCTTCTCCAGCAAGCGAAGGACTGCCTTAGCTTTTCCCTCCATGTGCTTGGCAAGCACTAAGGCCGTCTCTGTCTCGGTGGTACTATAGTTATCAAAGAGTGCCTCTATTTTCTCCAACCATGCTTCTGGCTCGTCCTCAGTCCACTTGGGGATGAGGGAATTATTACACAAGATAAGAGCATTTGATGCAGCAGGTGTGGGGTTGGAGGCTTGGTGTATAGCCATAGCTTTGGCATTTTCCCTTTTAGCCCATTCCAGCTCGAGCTCCACTTCTTTGAGAGCTAGCTGACTCTCCTTGAGAGCTTGCTAGCTTTCCTTGAGCGCATGTTCATGCTGTCTTCTCCGTTCTTCTCTTTCACCTTCCAGTCATCTCTGTTCTTCATACCTCCTCCGTTCTTCTTCATACCTCCTCTGCTCAGCTTCATAAGTCCTCTGTTCAGTTTCATAATTCTGCCGTTTCTAGTCTTCTTCCTTCTCATGATTGGCCAAGTCATCCAGCTGTTCCTTAACCCACTTGGGGAGGTTCAGTCCCTTGAGACCTGCCACCATCCCCAGCTCCATGAAGGCTCTATGATTATCTGTTGCCATGGTTCTGGTGGGTAAGGGTGTCTAACCAGGTTGACTGGACGTACTTGGGCAGTGAGGGTGTGTCCCTCAGATTTAGGGTGACACTTCAAGGGTATGGCACCTTTTCAATAAAGTGGCACTGTGGCTGAGGTGCAGTGTAAAGGTCACACTGGTGGCACTCAGTATCTTTATGTACTGGTGTAGTCACGAAAGGACTTTTCTTCTGTGTTCCTTTTCTGTCCTTTTCTTTGGTGGCATTCTGGTACTAGTGCATTCTTAGGAACCCATGGCTTGAGTCCAACTAGTTTGTGTTTAAGGGGAAAATGCACTCTACCCAAGCAGAGCATAACTAATAAGTAGGAGAGAAAGGGAAGGTAAAAGGAAGAGATAGTTAAGCTATTCAGTTTGTGACAGTGCCTCAGATTAGTGGCTCTGTGGAAAAGGAAAATTAAATTGTGGTTGCTGAGTGACTAGTTCCTAGTACCAGCTGTGCTACTTCCTTTTCATGCAAAGGGAGGAAAGCTACGTGTTACGCTGAGGTCTGGATAAAAGTCCTCACTCATGACCGACAGCTTCTAACTGTAATTAATCTTAACTTGTCCTCATCTGTTTGTGGGACAGAGGTGTTTCTATTTATTTATTTTATTTTAATGAATTATTCCTATGTCTGCCCATTCTTTCGAGGAAGGCAGTGCATGTACACTTCGGATTTATGTTGAATGCTTACTTGAAGAGAGAGAGACAGAGAAATATTCAACCAGCAAAGTTCGTGCTGCCTGAGAAAAACAGTAAAATTATTGTAACTGCACACTGGCAGGTATCTTATTTGGAGAGATGTCTTCTTGGGCTGTTTTAGGGGATTTTCTTAGTAATCTTAACTTTACCTGTGGCCCCTGAGTCATACGCCTTACACTGAGAAGTATGATTAAAAATTATAAGTTTTTTCCTTTTTATATAAATCCATACGTCAGTGTATTTGTAGAGGAACTTTTCTTGTTATGTTTCCTAGGTAAGTAATGTAATTTCCTAACTGAATTATTTTTTGCTTTTATCTATTGCACTGGACCCTATACCTATTTCCTTATCTACCGAAGTCTATTTCTTTCTAAGAGTTTGTGAGCATGATTACTACGCAAGGCAAAGTAGTTCCCGAAGTGGCATATGAGGCAGAGGGCACTACTGGACTTGTGACGTCACACAGGTAAATAATGTCACACAAACAACCACAACAAGGGTTTTAAGATGGCGGACAGGAGATCGGTCAACCAGTTTCCAAAATGTCAGATGAATCCCATTATAACATGGCGAAATTCAAAGCACACTCCTATAAGCAGCCTGGTGGAGGGATTTACGACCTCCCAAGACGCGGCATTTCTTTACAATGAAAAGAATGCAAAGTACCCAGATTCCTCTCACAAAACGAATGAAGCAAATGTAGGAATACAGAGATGGAAAACGAAGTGACTAGGATCTACGCTTTTTTTTCTTTCTTTCTCACACTGAATTAATTGCTTCAAGCATCCGCCATGTGTACTGCGGGTCCAAGGACACAAAATTAATGGATCTCTGACGTCCTGATGGCCGGAATTTACATTAATTAGAAATGCAAATAATGAAATTTACTTAGTTATTGTTGCTTTGCAACATTAATGGTCAGGAAATTTGATATGATTTCCGCAATATGGAAACTTATCAACTTTGTCACGCTCAGTCGGTGGCCTCTGTGGTGACAAACGGTTACTGGTTTGGAAATTCTAAGGTCTTCGTAAATTTGTCCACTCTACCTATGAGAGAAATGTTAGGCACACGTCCTCCCATTACTGTCATGCAATAGCTAACTCGTTCAAAGATCAATATCATTTATTATTCCTTGGCTGGGGAAACAGCAAAATATTAAATCTTTGCTCGGTAACTTACATAACCTTCGGTGGAATGCAAAACCCAGTATCTGAATGTGGCAAAAGTGTTTCTTTTAAAATTTTGTGAATTGTAAATTATAGCTGCTCTCAATGCATACTTCCCTACCTAGGCTAATTACTTAATTATAAAAATGGTATTCTTATTGCTATTATGCCTTGGTCTGTCTCCTTGTTTGGAAGAATTAGCAGGAAATTAATATGATCTGACTTTTCTCTTTGAAATTAATTTGTAGTTAATTTGATTCCAGATTCTTTTTCTCTGTCAATTAACAAGAGATTGTGGCTAAGGTCGCCACTCTTACGTGGGTCCTTCGGCTGATGAGTTTTTTATTTAATTATTGTAATTTATGTAGCCCTGCTCTACCTAAGACCCGCTTAATCCTGTCAGTTAAAAGCTAAAAGTTACCCAAAAGACAGACAATTACTTAACTAGATTAGGTCGCCAGCCAGAACTTTGTTATTGTGAGGGCATTTACATGAGCCAATTAGTCAGTTTCGGACACAGGAATATTTCCCCTACTTTCAGTTATAACACAATGGAAGATCATTCTAGTTATCTCTAATGTAAGAAATTTTAGTATTTTAAAGGCTATTCCTCTTCCAAACAATGGTACTATCAGGTTCCAAGGCTGCCTGAGTATTACCTGTACTTGAATGCTCCCTATTCCTACTTACTGTAAGGGGGAATACCTGCTGCAATCTCACTAGTCAATAATAATTATTCATATAATTGACTTCATACAGGAAACATGGTTACACCAGGATCTCTGGTCAGTGGCTAAGGAAGGGGGAAAATTTGAAATAGAAGTACAGTGGAAGAATACCAGCAGATCACCATAATCCTGTCAATTCCAGATATACCTTCACGTAGGCTGCTTGCGCACTGCAACGGATGCCTGGGAGTTGGAACAATGTTATACGTCTATTCACTTAGTGTAAAAGCAAAGATGGAGAAGGGACAAAGGATAGAATTATCAGAGGCACGGACACACACGTGTGCCTTGGAAGATGGTTGGGTTCTCTCTGGCCCTAGGTCGGAAGCGGGGTCCCTGTGTTTTTGTGAACAGCATTCCTTCAACACCCTCCGGCAGTCTGAAAATTGAAAGAAACATCACTGATACATAGTACAGAGGAAAATGAAGGCTTAAGTACACCCTCACTAGAGGTGACCTGGTGAAAACCTCCCTGTTGGATAGGTCTCTAATACAAACTATAAGCCGTGAGGAACTGTTAATTTTGAAAACACAACTAGCTCCTGCCTGCTTCTCGTCCTGTGTTCCCCAGAAAACTCCTCTTGTCTTTGTTAGGATTATACTCCTACTAAAGTAATGCAGGGAGATTGAACAGCAGCATATTTATAAATAAATAAATATATATATATATAGTCTCGAAGGCGAAGGGAAAGGGCACCATTATTACAATACGTTTATTATGCCAACGTTTCACGACAATTGCTATAGTCGCATTTTCAAGGCTGCAATGACCCTAACTCTAGTTTTAATCATTTTAACCGAACATTATTTAAACAATTTTTAGAACTGGCCATGCTGGACACGGCCTTTGTTTTTAATGGTACTCTGTATAAGCAGGTGGAGGGGGTTGCAATGTGGTCGCCTCTGGGACCCACTTTGGCGAATATATTCATGGCCTCCCTGGAGGAGGGCATCATGGATAACTGTCCCTGAGCTGCCTTCCTTTGTTTTACCGGAGGTATGTAGACGACACGT
>NC_089796.1:36436663-36466663 GCF_040412425.1 Macrobrachium rosenbergii | reverse complement strand
GGTAAATAAACTAAATAGTGTACGGATTAATATTGAATCCAGGCTTGTGAGTTTCGATGTAGTATCACTATTCACAAAGGTGCCATTTGATGATCTGATGGAGTTTTTATCGGAATTATTAGAGAACACAGCTGGATATCCCATTTTCTAAAAGCACTTTAATTGAACTGATTAAATTATGTGTGAAAGAATGTAAATTTGAATTTAATGATAAATTTTACTCACAAAATTTTGGTATGGCAATGGGAAACCCTCTATCCCCAGTGTTAAGTAACTTATATATGGAATTTTTTTAAAAGAAAATATTAAACAACATAATTCCACACAATGTAACATGGTTTAGATATGTTGACGACATAATTTGTGTATGGACAGGGAACGAAGATGTAAATAACTTTTTTGCCAAGTTAAATCAATTAGTACCATCAATTAAATTCACTATGGAAATGGAAAATGATGGGTGCTTACCGTTTTTGGATGTCCTCGTACGAAGAAATATTAATGGGTTTAAATATAGTGTGTATAGAAAACCCACTAATATTTCTTCCTATGTGCATTTCTATTCTGGACAAAGCAGTAAGGTTAAAAAATCAGTGTTCTCATCCATGTTTTTAAGAGCATTACGTGTATGTAGCCCTGAAATAGATAAAATTAGGAATGCAGGCAAGAAATTGAAATATCCTGACAGTATATTAAACAGTACATTTCAAGCGGCAAAAAAGACTATGTATCAAAACCAAAAAGAACCTTGCAACAAAAAAAATTTGCTTGTACTGCCTTATAATAATATGAAAGATATCCCCCATCTTCTTAAGAATTTTGGTGATAATGTCGCATTTAAGAATAATAAAACAATGAAACTTGTCCTTATCAAGAACTCCCCTGACAGCACTAAAGGGTGTGTATATAAAATTCCTTGTAAGTCTTGTGACAACATCTATATAAGCAATGTGTGAGATATGCACGAGGGAACAGTGGTATTTTTGTACATGTTAGTGAGAACAATCATGATATCAATTGGGAAGGGGCAAAAAGGATTGTATATTCTAATAACACACTGGAAAGGAATATCATTGAATCTAGGTTTATAAAAGAAAGTTACAGCCATAATATGATCATCAGTCCAGGGATGTATAAACTTGATCCTTTAATATCAAAAGAAATTTGTAAATTGTTTGAATTTTAAGGTAGGCCGTAGAGATGTATGAAAATAAGATTATCATATTTATAAACACAGTACGGGAGCAGCAGTGCTTATGACTTTTCCAAACTCCGCCTCCCCGACACCTGTCAGGTGTGAATCTGTTGTCGCCTATGGTCGGTATGTTTATCAGTATCGTCCCTTGTGAGTATATTGTGATTTTTAGCCAAATGAGCTTTGAAGGCCACTCCTACCTTGACACCAGCCTGTGGGTGGATATGCAGTCTCGAACGGTTGTGTATATTCGTCAGTACTGTTCCTGTAGTATATCGTATATTTGTGACTTCTAATACTCTGTATCAGTCCTTCGTCAATGGCTTGGAAATAAAGCCGAAACTGGTCAGGACCTACACCCGCCTTATTTTTCACCTGTGGTAATGTTTGATAAATGAATCACGTACAAAAGCGATTATAATATATTATATATATATATATATATATATATATATATATATATATATATATATATATATATATATATATATATAGGTAGATAGATATATATATATATATATATATATATATATATATATATATATATATACTGTATATATATATATATATATATATATATATATAGTTTATATATTATATATAAATATATAAAAATATATTTATATATATATAATATATATTCTCTATCTTATATATAATCCATATATATATATAGCGGAAGGAACTATATAGTTATATATATATATATATATATATATATATATATATATATTCTTTTTTGTAAAACTGAACAGTTCAAGAATTTTTAGGAATATGTGCGGAGTGAATGACGTGGATAAAAATTTCCTATTCAGGAATTAAAGATATGGTTGTGTTTAATTTTCAAATGTATAATTGTTCAGATTTTTAATTAAAGCAAAGTTATACTCTGGACACCAAGGTTAACGGATATAGTAAATTGGAGATGGCTTGATGCATTTTTTGTTCTTAAACAGTATCTTGTGGTTACCTGAATGTTAATATTGTGATTTTATTTGGAAACAGGTGTTTTAATATTTTCAAAGACTACTGTTTGTGCTTCAAAATTCGTAATTGCCTTTATGCACAGGACCATTCCTAATGATCACAATTACGATGCAATCCTTGATTTTTCCTGTTGTTCATGGGTCTTAAAGTTTTCTTTCTAATAATGGCAATGTCACAGGCCATGTTAAATCGCAACAGGTATCGAGTGTCCCACTCACAAAAAATCTAGAATAAGAAGAGAAATAGTTTTTGTTGGCAAAGGCAATTATTTCCATTAATAAAGAGAGCATCTTGCAGCAAAGCCTGGAATTAATACACAGTGACAGACTGCCGTGTCTTATTATTATGGGAAACTCGAACACAAGTGAGGCTTTTCGTTAAGGGACTATTATGATTAAATTTGCAGTTGGTCTTTGTGGGTCTAAGATGGATTTGGGAATTGACCTTTTAGCATGTTATGACACCGGTTCATGATTTATCAGTCTGTTAGCCCTGTAGCAATTGCTGGACCAATATTCTAGTTCTTATCTGCTAGATTTAGTGACATATTTGATATGGCCAAGGAAGTAAAACTTAAGGAGCCTCCGTGAACAATGGACCTTGAATAACGCCAATGTCGGAAGGCGCAAGTTCCACTAGGGCTCGAGGTTTAGAGAAAATCATTAATAGATGCCAGTTAAAAACTGCTGCCTTGTATCAATCTCAGAGCGGCATCTCTGCATATGTCTGTTCTCTTTAGTATGTATTAAGCAATGCAAGGGCATATGAATGAAAATTTGAGTACAGCACCACATAAATATCAAAATTGTTACCACAGAAAAAGTGTACTAAGCACAAGCTGAATTATTGTTCACTTACCTTTACTTTTCCTTTCTCTAAAAAATTCAGATAATTTTGTATTATCTTCTGTTGTTTTATATTTGGCAGCGTCAGACAATGTAAAGGCAACCGTAAACAAACATATTGAGGGGCTAAAGGTACCTAACATGTGCTTAGCAAGATCTCGTGACCACACGGAGCCCCTAGATCAAATGGCTAAGTAGCCATAACGGGTTGGTTATAGTTCCAAGATAGTTAGACGCTTAATTGGATTCCACTAGACGAAGTATTTTTTGACGAAGTTTTGTTGTATCTGAATCGAAATGGTCATGTGATTGAGTAGAAGGAAACTGGGCGTGACGTAGATCATCTGTCCTACAAAAACTGTTTATTTGTCAGAGAAATCATTGTGCTGGCTCATGATAACGAAGGTCACATTTTGCTTCGCAAACTTCTGATGTTTCTCTTCACCACATCAGCTGGTATTCACAAACTTCTGATGTTTCTCTTCACCACATCAACTAGTATTCAGTCAATCTTCAAGGATGTTTAATGCAGCAAGAACCAACGTACTTTTAAAATTTTTCCAGTTGCCAGCTCTTTAGACATAATTCCAGTAACCGTATAGCCTGGCCACCTTGAAGGTCGTTACTCCCTGACATGGATTCCGAGTCAAGTATTCTGAACGACAAGAACCCTCGGGATTAAAGATCAGTTATTGAGTAACCCGATGAGTTCAGACTTTTTTATCGTGATATGAACCATTCGAACTTCACTTTTATCATTAGGACTATATCGTGAATGCCTCGATATCAAAATTCAGAGGTCGTCTGTGACTAGTGAACATCCTCACGTCTGATGGATTCCTAAACGAAATCTGCTCTCGAGGCGGCTTGGTTATCCAATGTTTCTTTCTGAATATACATTTTCATTTCTTAATGTTTTTGGAGGTTTTCAGTTAATCAGTCCAGTACTGTGCTATTCATCACACTGTTAGCAAACCACCAGAGATTTTGAACGGTTAATAAAATTAGAGCACCTCTGTGTAACTAGCTTATTATGGTAGTAGACTTGAAACTTTCCTTCCTTTTCTACGGTGCAACTCGCTTCTTTTTCCTTCTTGACTAGAATTTCGTGATAATCTCTTCGATAACTATACCCCTTTCTTTTTTGGTCTTTGATTTAGTAAAAGCCTACCGCACTTCTTTGTGTATTCTTATATGTCTTGAGTTCCTGTCCTCATTCAAACATTGTGCAGTCACTCAAAATAGTATTGTAAAATACTACAAAACTTTTCGAACACCAGCTTATAATTTGTGACATCTAGTGCTATTTTGCAACTCCGTGGCGCAAACGCATGAAACAACCAAGGGCACTAACTGTGCCTCAGAGAAATTACCTGCATTTTCCCTTAGCCGAATTTTTTTTCTAGTATTGTTGTAATACACTGCTTCATTAAAGGATGTTATTATAATACTTCAAAGGTCTTCACTGTTCTTATGTTTTGATATTTCCATCTTCAAAGGCAACACTCTTTGTTTTATCTTTTTCACCTGTGAGAACTTTGTAGACATAGGCCTACGACTGAAGTTAAACATTAACAATTATGACTTCTGTAAATAATTACCGATATATTATTATGAATAAAATTTTTCAAGAATATTTGAATGACTATTCCTTTGTAAATTGTAAACTAGTGAAACTTAGTATTTTTTTTAGATTACATGAACACTAGATACAGAATAAATATACAGGCTATTATCACAGCATCCGTAATTCTGCCACTCCGAATGGGTTGGATATTGTCAGACTCATTTCTGGAAATAAAATTCTAGGTCTGTTGAATAAAAGTTATGAAAAATAATTTAGATTATTTATTAAAGGGTAAACACTGATGGCACTGATCTTCGCTACACGCTAGGATGGAACATAAAGGCATATGTATAATATACGTATATATATATATATATATATATATATATATATATATATATATATATATATATATATATGTATATATGTATATATATGTATATGTGTGTGTGTATATATATATATGTGTATATGTATATATATATATATATATATATATATATATATATATATATATATATATATATATATATATATATATATATATATATATATATATATATATATATTTATATATATTTGTTTATAGGTACATACTTATATATATTATAATATTCAAGAAGTCGTAGCATAGCAGCCATTCAGCTTTCCTCAGTTTACCCTTGAATTTCTCGAAAGTAAAGTAATCGCTGAAAGCTGGCCTGTAGTTGCCTTAAGCTATTCGTCGCTGCACAGGCGACCCCAATTGTCCTAGTCACCAACACATTAAAATTATCAACATTCCGATCTGTTCCTGTTCTTACCTGGGACAGTCATTCAGAGGGCACGGTCAATAGGGTCAAGGATGAGAGGCTGAGTGTCACTCCTTAAGCAGCTTAGTTCAATTAAGCTACTTAAGAAAACCATTCTGAAGGCAGATTGAGCTGGCTGGATTGTCTTTCTGTAGGAATACCTTGGGGAATACAAGCACCTGGACGATTGACACATCCTTAGCCCGTTACCACGTGGGCCCATTACTGGGGCCCCTACTCTGGACAGACACAGATCATTTGCAGTTAACCACACACGCGCGGGTGGGTGATACGAATCAGTGAGAGGTCACCCGGCCCCCTCCACCCAGATGTCCACTGACACGGACTACTGACACGGACCCAGTCGGACCCAGTTCTACAGTCCTCCTCGAACAGCGGACACAGTCCTGCAGTCATCCTCGAATGGACCTTCCAAGGAATCTGTGTACAGTGCCAAGTGTGTGATCGCCCATCGTCATTCTACACCAGAGCCCTGCTCCCTCTAAGGTAAAGTACGAGTGGAGGCCTCTTCAGTCATGACAGTTTGCCCTTTAGGAGTGTTTATCGAGTGCCAGTATTGTTTTCTCATCCTTGTGCCATTTGTTCAGTGCCTTTTGCAGTGTTCAGTGTTCCAGTGTAAAGTGTTCATTTATTCCTCAAGTCCTTGGCACCCTCAGTGCAGACTCGAGTCATTTTGTGTGTTATATTTTTATTTCACTGGTGTGTAGTGTGCAAATCTCTCTTGCAGAGGGACCTCTTTGCAGTGGACTCATCTTGGACTGTGCTCTGCCATTATTCAAGACTCCAGTAGGATGATCTTCAGATGTTGGAAGCCTTTTAATTATTCAGTTATCCATTTTCCTTTTAATGTTTTTATTTGTAAATATAATTTCTTAATTTACCCCACTTGTTTACATAACATTTCCTTATCAAGTAGAGCCCTAAGCTCATGAAATCATCCCTTTTTCCTTTTTTTGATTTCCTTTATGAAAAGTCAGAACTTCAAGGCCAAATAAATAAATAAAGTTGCCAGCCTGTAAAAATCTCTAGAAATCATATAACCCCAGGGAAATTCGTAAAAAAAAAGAAGAAAAAAAATATATATATATATATATATATATATATATATATATATATATATATATATATATATATATATATATATATATATATATATATATATATATATATATATATATATATATATATATATATATATATATATATACGGATATTCAATGTCTTTCATTGCTACTTAGACCTATTATTTTAATAGCATATGAAATTAACTGTATATCTAACGGCTAGTTTTGTATTACATATTATCTAAGCTTCTGAAGAATTAAAACTAGCAAGAAGTTTAACATGATATTACAGCAGAGTCCACCTAAGCGTTGCAGCTAAGCCCCGTCCACTGCACACCAGTGATTGGCTACCTCTCAAAGGGGCAATGACGTCATATAGTTAACAGTCCAAATTATTACCAGTACGGATTTGACTTCGTTCGGTAATGCTGTGTTTCGTACATGACTCGTGACCCACAGATATGAGTTCCCGGAATTGTGAAATATGCAACTGTTATCTTCAATAAAATATATATTAAGTTATATTTCATCATGATCTTTGATCATTTTGTATGTGCATCTTTTTTTTTATCATCCGCAGCCTAAATACACAAGTATCTTGCTTTTTTTTTTTTCTTTTAAATTGGTGTTGGCCTCAATAAGCGATCCCACATAGACCACATTAATGGAAATGAAGTATAGACTTGTGGTGCCATGTCAAATGTTTATATAATTGAGAGAATAGGCCTACACGTCAATTTCTTATATTTTAAGGCAATGACAGAGCATAGGCCTACACGTTAATTGTCTTATATTTTGAGGCAATGACAGGGCATAGGCATAAACATTAATTTCTTATTTTTTAAGGCGATGATAGGGCATAATCCCACACGTCATTTTCGTATATTTTGAGGCAATGACATGGCATAGGCCTACACATCAAGTTCTTATATTTTGGGGAAATGAATTAAAATCAAGTTCTTAATTTTGAGGCAAACATGATATTGAGGCAATGATCCACCTAATATCAAGTTCTTATATTTTGAGGCAATAATGGCATAGGCCATCTGTTCTTATACACCAATGTGATTGGCCTACCATGAAGTTCTCAAATGGCATAGGGCAATCAAGTTCTTATATTTTAGCAATGACATGGTATAGGCCAACATCAAGTTCTTATATTTTGAGACAATGACATGGCAGTACGTCAATTTTTATATTTTGAGTTAATGACAGGGGTAATGTCAATTTCTGTATTTTGAGGCAATGACAGGGACATCAACTTCTTTTATTTTCAGGCACAACAGGGCAGATACATGTCAGTTTCTTATATTATCAGGCAATGAATTACATGTAAATTTCTTACATTTTGCGGCAATGACAGGAATGTTATCCTTCTTATATTTTGATGGAAAACATATATACACATCAAGTTCTTATATTTTGAGGCAATGACTGGGCATAGATCAATTTCTTGTATTTTGATTTGGTATAGGCCTACATCAAATGTCTTTTTTTATCAAATCCAGGGCATAGTCCTAAAGTCTATTTCTTATATTTTAAATAACACGGCATAGGCAAGTCAATTTCTTATATTTTGAGACAATTTTTTCTTACATTTTTAAATGATGGCATAGTTGGCACGTCAATTTCTTATATTTTTAGGCAATGACTGGACATACAGTAGACCTACACGTCATTATCTTACATTTTGATGCAGTGACAATGCATAGGCCTACACGTCAATTTCTGATATTTTGAGGCAATGAGAGGGCATAGGCTACACGTGAATGTCTTACATGTTGAAGCAATGATAGGACGGGAATGGGTCAGTTCAGCGCCACCGTTTCAGCGCCGATGATTCAGCGCCGCCGTTTCAGCGCCAGAAAGTTCAGCGCTAAATAAATTTCAGCGCCAGACGATTCAGCGCCGCAAATCATTTCTATGCTTTTGTGTGTTAATTGCTTCATCGATATTCCTACTGTATAATTATTGAAAAAATTGTATACACTTGATGGTTTTGTGGTAAGATATTTTAAAATTGTTTGTTTTTCTTTTGTAGTTGTTTCGTCATTTCTACTACTGTATAATTGCAGAGAAACCAGCTATTCACTTGATGGTTGTTTAAAAATAAAATAGTTCTTTTTCTCAAGCATAAAATCTTTTTATTTTGAATTGTTATTGTGTTTAGATTTTGGAACAAGTGGAAAAAGGCTGATTCCGTAAAAAGTAAGAGGCAGAAAAAGTTTTGTCTTGATATTTATCGGACAAAACTGCAAAACACAAGATCTTGTTAATTTTGGCGATGCCATGAAGATGGTAGATAAAGGATCACACGTTAAGTGAGGTGATCAAAAGATTAACGGGGATAATGCCATCGAAGTTGAAAATGTCTTGACCGATGAAATGAAAATGACATTTAGTAAATTATAAATATGTGCATTAGAAAAATTGCAGGTATGGATACCAAACAGGCACGCAATGTCAAGAATTTCTTAGGAAACGTTTTGCAGTTAACCAATGAAACAGGTCCATTGAAGAGCTTCAGTTACCAGAAAAGTATATGATGTATAATCCTACCCCAGATATTTTGAAAATTTTTGTTTAATGGACAGGGACAGGCATAAACATTATTATATTTTGAAGAGAAAGTTGGATGATTGCAAATTCTACGATTTGGTATGCTGATGGAACATTTTCGTATATTTTATCAAGTGTACATTATTCTGTTAAAAAAATGGTATACCCTGTATATTGCATGCGCTTTTACAAAACAAGCAGTTCTTATATTTTGTTTGAGAATGAGATGAGCACAAACGCACGACCCGACGTAATCTTATGATTTTGAGCGAGCTGCTTTACATGCAATGAAAGACACCTTCCCCAGTGTTGAAATCAAGTTCTATTTATCTGTCTCAAAATCTACTAAAGCAGCTAAATGGGTATGGGCAAAGTTATTCAACACTAATCCCGACTTTGCATTATGCGAAAATGATTGCTTTATGCAATGTTGCTGATCTAGACACTCACATAGATTCATTACATTTCGGAGGAATTTTCAGTTTTAAACTTTTGAAGCAATGACTATGGCGTCCAAACCGGCGTGGACAGGCAGACGAAGTCCTTATATTTCCAACGGAGATGTGGAATATGCATCAAAGAATATTAAATGGGCATGACAGGACAAATAACTATGCTGAGGCGGCTTATAGATTGAAAAGTGAACTCGGAATGTTACACCTGACTATTTGGAAATTCATCGATGTCCTCAGGCAGGTCAAAAAGGGAAGGGACAATGCTTTGAGAAATGCATGTGGCCATGAACCACAGTTGAAACTACGTAAATACAGAAAAGCAGATGAGAGAATTCTAAAGATTGTTTTGAATATGGCAAAAAAATGAGAGGGTTCAATAGGCACAATATAATGAATTAAATGAGTTGTTTCTTATATATAATTTTTTTAAAATATAAATAAATGATTTTTCTGGCTTTATTCTTTTCCTACATGTTTATAAAGGTTTTAAAACTAATCAAATGATTTAAAAGAAACAAGATTATATTTCATATGTCTTTTGAAAACGTCTGGCGCCGAAATATTTAGCGCTGAACTTTCTGGTGAAATGGCGCTATCGGCGCAGTTTAGGTCTACACGTCAATATCTTAAATTTTGATGCAATGACAGTGCATAGGCCTACAAGTCAATTTCTTATATTTTAAGGCAATGAGAGGGCATAGGCCTGCATGTCAATATGTTATTGCAAATAATTTTCTACCCTTATCTGTTGGAAACAGGGTAGCTTTTAGTTAATGCAGTAGTTTCAACTCCACATCATATAATGTATATGCACAAAGTGGCATGTACACGTATAATCAAGTGCACATACACATCAATCGTGGATTGCCATAGTAATTGTATACCACAGAGAATAAAAGTAAAACTTGTGGACGCATAGCCGATGGCACAAAAAGATCAATCATAGGACTGTCTCAGCCTTACACACAACTATCGAACTGCTCTCAATGAACTATATTGAAAATATATTTACAAAAGGGATAACAAATTATGTTACTGTGATGAGTAAATATAAGGATGCAGTAGTATTTCTATGAAAATGAAGGCTTTGGTAGGATGGCATTATAAGATACTTAACAAAATAAGGAAAAAATAAATGATAGCTGAAAAAGTAGCGCATGAATCACTTGATCTTGGGAGCATTCTTGGAAATTACCCTGTTGGACAAAAGGATACATAGGAATCAGGAAATTCTCTCTCTCTCTCTCTCTCTCTCTCTCTCTCTCTCTCTCTCTCTCTCTCTCTCTCTCTCTCTCTCTCTGTTGCTAGCAGAATATTCTAGCGTAGACTGTATTCATAAAGATCTCGATTACTTTTAATTCAAACAAATGACTAAATTTCAATTAACAAGAGTAGGCAGGTAATTCTTTACACCACTATTTTATGAATAGGTCTATGTTTATTCTGCAATGTTAGGCTACCATATTAAAAATTTTCGAAGACATTGCAAGCACCATAACAGCAACAACAAAAACAATAATAACAACTACAAGAACCACAACAAAACGACTGAATATAAGATAGGACTATAATCCAAACGTCATAAAAACCTAGGCAATTATAGGTCTGTCATTTTTTTATGATCCTGTGTAAACAGTTGCAATGAAATCGATTTTATGATTATTAAAATGCACTAAAATTTCGTGAGATCAATATGAAATACTTAGTCTGAATAACTTTGAGAAAGTCTTTGTGTTAAATTTAGAATGGTGAACACGCTTGATGATATCAGACGGTAATTATCATTGTCCAGTGATTCAAATGCACCGATTCGAACGCAGACATTCCCTGTGTCACCTCCGTATTCAGGTGAACATCATTTATGAAACACAACACTGAAGCATCGCTGAACACTCCTAACTTCATTCATATTTTCGTATTTTTTACCATTTTTAGGGAGATGTGTATTATGACTCTATTCTAGGGAATAATGTAATGTTTCCTTTTGATAATCAGCAGAACGTATTTTACTTCAGTGAAAAACCATCGTAAAATAAATGAAGATAAAAAGAACCACAGATCAACCAACTTTTCGAAACCATTGCCAACCAACAGCTTCATGGAATGGTTGTGACGTAATCAGTGGGTGGGGCTTAGCTGCAAAGCTATGTGGACTTTGCTACCAGAGTCCATCTAGCTTTGCAGCTAAGCCCCGCCCACTGCACGCCAGTGATTGGCTAGCTCTCGAAAGGGGAATGATGTCACACTAGTTAACAGTCTAAATGATTACCAGCATGGATTTGACTCTGTTCGGTAATGTTGCATTTCGTGCATGAATCATGACACCGCAGGTATGAGCTACCGAAATTGTAAAATATGCAACTGATATCTCCAACAAAAGATATATTAAGTTATATATCATTATAAATGGTCTTTGATCATTTTGCGTGTGCATCTTTTTTTTTTTATCACAGCAGCCTAAATACGCAAGCATCTTGCTTCTTTTTTTTCTTTTAAGTTGGTGTTGGTCTAAATAGGCGATTCCACATAGACCACATTAATAGAAATGAAGCATAGACTTTTGCAGTCATGTCAAATATTAATATCACATTTTGCCTGTGCATCTTTTTTTTTATCATGCACAGCCTAAATACACAAGCATCTTGCTTCTTTTTTTTTCTTTTAAGTTGGTGTTGGCCTAAATAGGCTATTCCACATAGACCACAGTAATAGAAACGAAGCATAGACTTACACAGTCATGTCCAATATTAATATCATTAAGAGATTAGGCCTACACATCAATTTCTTATATTTTAAGGCAATGACAGGGCATACACACCCACATGACAATTGTCTTATATTTTGAGGCAATGACAGGGCATAATGCTGCACGTCATTTTCTTATATTTTGAGGCAATGACAGGGCATAAGCCTACAAGCCAGTTGTCTTATATTTTGAGGCAATGACAGGGCATAGACCTACACATCAATTTCTTATATTTTGCGCCAATGACAGGGCATAGACCTACAAGTCAATTTCCCATATTTCAATTTCTTATATTTTGAGGCAATGATAGGGCATAGACCTACACGTCAATCGTCTTATATTTTGAGGCAATGACGGGACATAGGCCTACACATCAATTTCTTATATTTTGAGGCAATGACAGGACATAGGCATACACATCAGTTTTCTTATATTTTGGGGCAATGACAGGGCATATACCTGCACGTCAATTTCTTATATTTTGAGACAATGACAGTTCATAGACCTACACGTCAATTTCTTATATTTTGAGGCAATGATAGTTCATAGACCTACACATCAATTGTCTTATATTTTGAGGCAATGACGGGGCATAGGCCTACACGTTAATTTCTTATATTTTGAGGCAATGACAGGGCATAGGCCTACACATCAAATTCTTATATTTTAAGGCAATGACAGGGCATAGGCCAACACATCAAATTCTTATATTTTGCGATAATGAGAGGGCATAGTCCTACACGTCAATTTATTGTCGCAAATAATTTCCTACCCATATCTGTTGGAATTACAGTAGCTTTTAATTAATATAGTTGTTTCAACTCCATGATATATAATGTATATGCATAAAGTGGCATGTACAAATATAAGCAAGTGCACATATACACATAAACGCGTGGATGGCCTTAGTGATTGTAATGCTATTTATACCACAGAGAATAAAAGTAAAACTTGTGGGCAAGTAGCCGATGGCACACACACACATCAATCATAGGACTGTCTCAGCCTGACACACAACTATTAAACTGTTCTCAATGAATTATATTGAAAATGTATATTTACAAAAGGGATAACAAATTATTTTACTGTGATGAGTAATGTAAGGCTGCTGTGGCATTTTTATGAAAATTAAGACTATGATAGGAAGACATCATAAGAAACTTCACGAAATAAGAAAAAATAATTGAAAGCTGAAAAAGTTGTATATGAGATGATCCAAACCATCCTTCCAGTAGCCCATGAATCACTTGATTTTGGGAGCATTCTTGTAGATTACCCTGTTGGACGAAGAATGTTCTAGTACAGGACATAATCATAAAGATCCCGATTACTTTTAATTAAAAGAAATTACTAAATTTCAGTTAACAAGAGTAGACAGGTAATTCTTTACACCACTATTTTATGAATAGGTCTACTTTTATTCTGCAATTTTAGGTTACCATATGAAAAGTTTTCGAAGACACTACAAGCACCATAACAGCAGCAACAAAACCAAGAATAACCCCAACAAGAACCACAATTAAACGGCTGAATATAAGATTAGGACTATAATCCAAACGTCATAAAAACACAGGACATTGCAGGTCTATGTTATTTTTCATGATTCCGTTATTTCGAAAGCCTATCATACTGTAATTTTAAGGTAAAGAGGCATTATTCTGGTTTTGTATAGTCTAGTCACTGCTTGTCATCCCTACGAATTTGTAAACGATTGCAATGAAATCGATTTTATGACTATTAAAATGTTGTAAAATTTCCTGAAATCACTATGAAATACCAGTCTGCATAGCTTTGAGAGAGTCTTTGTGTTAAATTTAGAATGGTGAACGCGCTTAACGATATCAGACAGTAATCAGTAATTATCATTGTCCAGTGATTTAAGTGCACCGATTCTAGCGCAGACATTCCCTGTGTCACCTCCGTATTCAATTGAACCTCGTTTACGAAACGCAACACTACAGCATCAACGAACACGCCTGACTTTATTCATATTTTTTTTTTTTTTTTTTTTTTTTACCATTTTAGGGAGATGTGTATTATGATTCTATTCCAGGGGATGATACAATGTTTCCTTTTGATAATCAGTAGAACGTATTTTACTTCGGTAAGAAATCATTGCAAAATAAGTGAAGATAAAAAGAACCACAGATCAACCATCTTTTCGAAACAATTGCCAACCAATCGGCTTCATGGAATGGTGATGACGTAATCAGTGGTTGGGGCTTAGCTGCAAAGCTATGTGGACTTTGCTAGCAGAGTCCACTTAAGCATTGCAGCTAAGCCCTGCCTACTGCACACCAGTGATTGGCTAGCTCTTGAAAGAGGAATGACGTCACACTAGTTAGCAGTTCAAATGATTACCAGTACGGATTTGACTCTGTTCGGTAATGTTGTGTTTCGTGCATGAATCATAACACCATAGATATGAATTCCTGGAATTGTGAAATGTGCAATTTATATCTCTGATAAAAGATATATTAAGTTATATATCATTATGAAGATCTTGGATCATTTTGTCTAGGCATCTTTTTTTTTTATCATGAGCAGCCTAAATACTCAAGCATTTTGCTTTTTCTTCTTTTAAATTGGTGTTGGCCTAAGTAAGCAGTTCCAAATAGACCACATTAATTGAAATGAAGCATAGACTTATGCAGCCATGTAAAATATTAGTATCATTGAGAGATTGGGCCAACACATCAATTTCTTATATTTTGAGGCAATGACAGGCCATAATCCTACAAGTCATTTTCTTATATTTCAAGGCAATGACAGGGCACAGACTTACACATCAATTGTCTTATTTTTGGGGCAATGACAGGGCACAGGCCTAAACGTCAGTTTCTTATATTTTTAGGCATTGACAGGACATGATCCTACACGTCATTTTCTTATATTTTGATGCAATGATAGGGCATAGACCTACACGCAAATTGTCTTATATTTTGAGGCAATGACAGGGCACAGGCCTACACATCAATTTCTTATATTTTGATGCAATGACAGGCCATAGACCTACACGTCAATTTCTTATATTCGAGGCAATGACAGGGCATAGACCTACACGTCAGTTGTCTTATATTTTGAGGCAATGACAGGGCATAGGCCTACACGTCAATTTATTATGTTTTGAGGCAATGACAGGACATAGATCTACACGTCAATTCTTATATCTTGAGGCAATGATAGTTCATAGACCTACACGTCAACTTATATTTTGAGGCAAAGACAGGGCATAGGCCTAAACATCAAATTCTTATATTCTGTGACAATGAGAGGGCACAGGACTACACATCAAATTCTTATATTTTGAGACAATGAGAGGGCATAGGCCTTCATGTCAATTTCTTATCGCAAATAATTTTTTACCCATTTCTGTTGGAGTAGCTTTTAATTAATATAGTACTTTCAACTCCATGATATATAATGTATATGCATAAAGTGGAATGTACACGTATAAGCATGCGCACACACACATTCGTGGATGGCTACAGTAATTGTAACGCTACTTATACCACAGAGAATATAAGTAAAACTTGTGGTCACATAGTTAATGGCACACCCAGATCAATCATAGGACTACCTCAGCCTTGCACACAACTATCAAGCTACTCTCAATGAACTGTATTGAAAATATATTTACAAAAGGGATAACCACTGAGCTGAAATTATTTTACTGGCTGATGTTACCTAGCAACGGGTAAGCTTATAAGGCATTATAGCGAGAATACAAAAGGGATAACAAATTATTTTACCCTGATTTATAAAGTGCTGTAAGACTGAAAGTGAAGACTACGGTAGGAAGGCATCATAAAATACTTAACGAAATAGGAAAAAATAGATTAAAGCTGAAAAAGTTGTGCATGAGATGATCCAAACCAGTCTGCCTGTCGCCCATGAGTCAGTTGATTTTAGGTGCATTCTTGTAGATTGCCCTGTTGGACGGAGAATATCTAGCGTATACCATATACATAAAGCTGTCGATTACTTTCAATTAAAACAAATGGCTAAATTTTAATTAACAAGAGTAGGCAGATAATTCTTTACACCAGTATTTTATGAACAGGTCTATGTTTATTCTGCAGTGTTAGGTTACCATATGATAATTTTTTGAAGAAACAACAAGCACCATAACAGCAACAACAAAAACTAGAATAACCCCAAAAAGAACCACAATAAAACGGCTGAATATAAGATAGGACTATAATCCAAACGTCATAAAAACATAGGATATTAAAGGTTTATATAATTTTTTATGGTCCTGTTATTTCGAAAGGAGATACTGTCGTTAAGAAAATTCTCAGCAAATTATATTCTATTTGGCTCGTATAGCCCATCATACTGTAAATTTAAGTTGAACATAGGCATATTCTGGCTTTGTATAGTGCAGTCACTGCCTGTCATCTCTCCAGATGTGTAAACGATTGTAATGAAATCGACTTTATGACTATTAAAATGCAATAAAATTTCCTGAAACCAATATGAAATCCTAATATGCATAGTTTTGAGAAAGTCTTGTGTTAGATTTAGAATGGTGAACACGCTTGACAATATCAGACGGTAATTATCATTGTATAATGTTTTCCTTTTGATAATCAGCAGAACGTATTTTGGTTCGGTAAAACAACTATTTAGTCCATTTGCCAAAATGGGTAACCTTTGAATGTTCTATAGTACAAGGTTTCTTGATAGATTTGCTATCATAAGGTTTTTTTTAGGTTTTTCAACTTGGTTGTCCTCATGAAAACTTTGGGCAACTTGTGTTATATGTAAATAATGGCCGCCATTCCTAACAAATCTAGTTTCTTCTATATCTTTGTTTCTATACATGATAATATAAATAATATGGTGCCTATACCTATGTTTTTAAGGTCAAGGAACATGATAAACTCATTTGATATTTTGTTGCAGGTATATATTACGCCTAAATGCAAGATGGGATACCATCGGTGAGGGTATTATTCACCTGCGTTTATTATCGTCCAATCAGGTGTAACAATTTTTATATAAAGTATATAATAGCTGTCAAAAGAAAAACAAACTTTTGGGGCCTTTATTTTATATTGTTTGATTTCGTTAACATTTTGATAGGTGATAATAATGCACGCCAGACGCTAAGCCGAAGATAATACCCTTCTTCACGGTACCCACAAATGTAAGTGAACAGCTGATTTGTGTAAAAGATATGGTCAAAACTTCACCCAAGACAATTCATACACTTTCATTGTTGTAAAAATGTAGTACTCACAGTCAAGGCAGCTCTACTCATTATTAGCCATTATGCACGAATTGTATTGTACCATTACATAAAAATAACATGTGACAATGCTAGAAGCTGAATTAAAAGAGGTGATATAATTCCTTACGTGAATTTGTACAACAAAAGCTTTAAATAAATCAGCAAGTGCAACTCTTTCTTTAGTGTACTGGCACTGTGTACCAATGTGAAATCATCTTTGTTTGTCCTTGAATACTAACATAAAAATGTCTATTTACAGGATTTTTACTCTAACATGAAGTATTGGCATGTAGTAGTTCCTGTATGTTTATCTAGTGGCTTAAACTAGTTTGCTCTGGATCCTGCGTGAATGGAAAACCACAGAGGTAATGCACCTAACTTTCAGGTTAAACAGATCTTTATTTTTAATTATATAGTAATTAAAAAAGTTGTTTAAGAATTTGGACTGCCGAACATGAAAGGTCTGGATTTATGTCAAGATGTAGTCACTGCTTGGATAATCCATTATCTATATAGTGCATGCTTGTATATATGCCTTGTAATGATGTAATGTAGCCTTAGTCAGCAATTATTATTTTTAGCAACGTGATGTTAGGTGATATAAAGTGCTAACTTTTAGTGCAATCACACTTGTGGTATTTTACATGGTGCTGGTACTTTTTCCTCAGATGGCTGGTGAATCCTGTCTGATTCCATCCTGTCGTACGGAGGGAGCTCTTCAAGCCTTCAAGATACAAGGTATCAACAAAATGATTCAATATAGTAAAGAGAGAGGTGATAATTTCCATTTAAAGTTGCAAGCTATTCTTGATACAACTGGACAAAATGCACCTGTTGAATGTCACAAAACATGTTATTGTGCATACACCTGTAAGCAAAATGTAGCAAAAAATATATCTACGAAAAGAAAACAAGGCTTTTCAACTTCTGAGAGTGAAGAGCCAAGTCCCTCCAGGGTCAGAAGGTCTCAGCTTTCCACTTTTCACTTCCTACAACATTGCCTGATCTGTGGCAAAGATTGTGTTCCAAAAGACCCAAAACACCCTGACTGCTGGAAACGAGTTGTGAGATGCGAGACTAAGGATCGCCCTGGACTTCTTGCATTTAAAGATGTACTTTTGGATGTCTGTGAGCAGAGAAATGAGGAATGGGGCAGACAAGTTGAAATCTGTAAGAAAGGGGCTATTTCTGATTTACCTGCTGCTGATGCACAATACCATAAAAAGTTATGATGAATTCTTGGTAATTCCGAAATACACTGATTTGGCAACCCTGTCCCTAGTATTGGATGATGATGCACTAAAGATGGTAATTGATGACACGTATGCCAATCAGTATCTACGCATGTGGACATCTATTGAACTACATGATACATACTGTGGTTTTGTAGGTCTTCTGTCTCGCCAACAAAACTTACAAGCTATTTAGAAGATGATATTGTTGTTGTACATGTGGAGGGTTGTGCCTCAGTTGTTGGGTTTAGACATTTTGTGGGTAAGACTTTGAAGCTAGTCAAAGCAGATTCAGCTGATGAAGACATTATTGAAGCAGTGATTAGGCAAGTCAGACATGAAGCAAAATCTGTGTAGTGTAATAATGCAGTTTATGATCTTGCAGAGTTCATCTACAACAACATACTTAAACATACAAGTGAAACATTTTACTTAAAATAATTTCAGAACTAGTATCAAATGGCCAAGTGACTCAAAAATCCCTCAGTTTAGCTCAAGCTGTGCAGAGTCACACTACAGGTACTAGAAACCAAACAGCACTAGGCCTAGCTGTGAAGCTGCACCACAAGTATGGGAGTTCTGAATTAATCAAGCTATTGCATGACCATGGTTTCATTGTTTCATATGATGAGGTGATACGCTTCCCAAAAGTCAGCTGCAAAATTTGTGGGAGACAACAGCAGTCTTCTACATCAGACTATGGGCATGGCTCGGAGAGTGGGTCTGGTGTTTGGATGGTCTGATAATTTTGAGCTCCAGGTCTCAACTCCAAATAGGCATCGAGAAACCCATGTCATGGCTCATGATTTTCAGATGAATCCTGCTGGCATCATTGAGACGGGAAGTGCTGAGATTGGAGTCATGAACCTTAGTATTCCTCGCCTGCGCAAAACAGTGACACAATCTCCCAGCATTACACAGCCTATTGTACTGCAGCACTACACTGGTCCAAAGAAAGTTAACCTCCTGCTGTCTCAATAACAGAAGGAATCCCATAAAGAGGTGTATTTGCCAGGGAGAAGAGCCTTCAGTCTGCTCAGCAAAAAGATGCCCAGTGGCTAAATACACTGTTCCATGGAGTGGGGTGGATTTAATAGTCAAGCTGCCAGAGAGCAAGGTCCACCTTCACCCAAAGCTGCAACACTGTATCTAATTGGGCATCTGATAGATTCTCCACCCTCTCATCCAGATACAGTGCTTACATCACTTATCTTCATGAAAAAGTCACTGGCTGAGCAGGGAATGGTTTATGCCAACCTGTCAAATGACATGCAGCTGTACATGGTGGCTCAGCAGATCAAGTGATGGGAATCAGAAAGGTTCAGAGATGTTATACTTCGTCCAGGAGCAATGCACATAATCATGTCTTTCTTGGAATGCATAGGGAGACTAATGAAGGGAACAGGTCTTGATGTTCTAGTTGGAGCAGTGTTTGGACATCTTACAGGAGTTATGAGCAGAAAGGCATAGGTAAGGGCTATGAGAGCATTCCGGATGGTAACTGTTGTCCTGCTGCAGCACCCTTTTCAAGATGGTGAAAACAACTTTGATGAAATATCTGCACACATGGAGGAAGCACGGCAGCATCCAACAGGCAAGCACAGGGTGAATAATCTCATAAAACCAACACTGCTTGCACATCAATTTCTTCGTGCAGAAAGGGAAGGCGACTAGTTATTTCAACAAGTATGCTTGGAACAAATGTTGCCTTACTTCTTCAGTGCACAACTAAACACACAATTTTTCTATTATTATTTGGAGCACATATGTGTACATGATGCAAGAAGCTGTGTATCTTGGCAGTTAAAAACACATACAAAAGCATAAGTTTAATTTGTAAGAACAGTTTGCAATAATAATTAATATGTCAAATTTCATGTATTGTTGTAAGATTTTTATAACTTTATTTGTCATAATGTCTGTACAAATAAAACTGCACATGTTATATCGGTTTTTGTGACATAATATTAATTCTTGACCATGAAAACATGGGTATAGAGATCCCATATGACATATTATCTTACAAATTTACAGAGATATTGAAAAAAATTGAATATTATATAATGGCGACCAAGATTTGCATATTTCAGGATTTGCCCAAAGTTGTCAAGAGGACAACCCAGTTAAAATACTTCAGAAAAACCAGGATATTAGATATGTACCATAATACCTTGTACTATAAAAGATTCATAGGTTCCCAATGGAAATCATAAGAGTGGCAAATGGACTAATTGCAAAATAAATGAAGATGAAAAGAACCACAGATTAAACAACTTTTCGAAACCATTGCCAACCAACCAGCTTCAAGGGATAGTCGTGACGTAAGCAGTGGGCGGTGCTTAGCTGCAAAGAGCTGTGGATTTGCTATACAGTATACGATGAACAGATAACTCTATTGTACCGAAGAAGCTTCGGGGCAAATTTTACTCGATTTATTTTGTTATCTGTGTTAGTAATAACGAAAATCAAATAAGAAAAACACATTTCCTTTTATATATCAAAAGAATAAATTTTTTTTATGAGAATAAAAACTTCTGGAAGATGTACAGTAATATTCTGAGTGACTGTACATGTGTCCTCTTTACCACACATAATCCCTGAAACAAAGCTCTTATTTGTAATAAACTTCAAACCTTGGAGATTTCGAGTTCCGAGAGAGTACACACCTTGAAAACACGTTTTCGTTAGTTCTGGTAACGCTGTTCTGGAACAAATTTCTTGTTGGCATCTTTACGGACCGCTGAAGAGCCCGTGCCAGCACAAGGCTGCCTCAGTCTAGATAGATTGAGCTTGCGTAAAACGTTAGAAGAAGAAATCACTTGCTTCGATAACACTGCTTTTGAAGTCGGTATTTTATGTGTTGTGGGAACATTTCAATTTCTTGACTTAATCACACCACGTTAGGAATATAGATTTTTCCTGTTTTATTTTTTTTTCTTACTCTAGATTAGCTTCTTCCTTGCTTTGGTAACAACAGCTTTCAAACTCCGGAGTTGTCTTGTTTTCATAACAATTAAAGATAAGTTTTCTTACACTGGTAACAGTTCTTTTGAAGGGATGATATCTGTGGTTGTGGTAACACTGCTTTTAAAGGTGCTGAAAAAGACCACATCCCAGAAAAGCCTCGCCGTCTTTGCTCCACACAGCGGTATGAAATTTTTGTGAGAATAACCGGCGAAGACGGACTGAATTCTGTTGTGAAAGAGCACACAAAACGACTATTTACTATTGATTATCGACCTTTGTGATGACATTTCATGCCGACGTTGTTTTTTATAAATGTAATACGTCATTCCAAGTCCTTACCAGTTGTCGGCTACTAAACTTGCTACTATGATTTATCACGACCTCAAATGAGTATGGTCATATTCTTACTTCTTTAATGGGGAATTTTTTCTGTTAGTATTTTTTTTTATTCTCTCAACTTCGCCTGGACTTACAAAGTGCCACATTAAAAAAAATGATAAAACTATTATCAAGATCAAGATTTACTTACAAGAAAATATACCACATACACTTAAGTTTACTTGATGCTGAAGCATCCAATCTTATATTTTCACGAGGAATAATTCATGTAGAGGTCTCTCATCTTTTTCAGTATATGATATTTGACGTTAAATTGTATTTTTTTTTTCTTGACAATTCTTCATACTTTTGCATCGTTCGTACTAGTTTATTTTCAATATTAATATTCAATATTTTTTTCATTTTTTTTATTACCAGCCTGTTAGCACAACATCAGCTTAATCTGAAAGAAAATAAAAAGATATAAAAGTTGCAGGAAGCCACTGATTTCGGACCTCATAAATTTTTGCTTTTTATATATATTATATATATATATTATACATATATATATATATATACATTATACATATATATACATTATACATATATATATATATATATATATATATATATATATATATATATATATATATATATATATATATATATATATATATATATATATATATATATATATATATATATATATATATATATATATATATATATATATATATATATATATATATATATATATATATATATATATATATATATATATATATATATATATATATATATGTATATATATATATATATATATATATATATATATATATATATATATATATATATATATATATATATATATATATATATATATATATATATATGTATACATATATATATATATATATATATATATATATATATATATATATATATATATATATATATATGTACATACATATGTATATATATATATATATATATATATATACATATATATATATATATATATATATATATATGTATGTATATGTATGTATATGTATGTATATGTATGTATATTTATATGTATATATATATATATATATATATATATATATATATATATATATATATATGTATATATATATGTATAGCAAGAAGGCACTAAAGCAGACAGCTTGGTACATGGTTTTCCTTTATTCAGGGCGGCCTACGTTTCTGAGATCCTTGTCTCATCCTCAAGGATAAAAATACAAAGTAAAATATACAAATACAGCAAGAAGATTTAGGATATATGTACAAATAAAATATGATAAAGTAAAACATCAGTAAAAAAGGTAAACCTAAGATAAAACTGTTAAAAAAGAAAAAAGAGAGAGAAAGAAATGGAAAATTTTAACTAACAGACCTTATTCCTTGAAGTTCAGTTGCTGTATGAAAAACAATAAACAAAAGTGTGGTGTGGCTTAAGCTATATACAGGGGCATGGACGAGGAATAATTGTTCAAAGAGGGAACAAGCTTTTTTATAGCTAACGATTCAAGAATAGGGAGGTGGTGTTAGTATAATCTTAATACCCTGGAACGGTTACCAGGGTGGAATTCACCCAGTGTTTTAGAGGTGGTTGTGTAACTCATACATCTGGCAGCGTGGCTCCAGCTTGACACTTCCAGTAGCTGCAGTGTTTAGTATGACGTGACTAAGGGTAGTTGTGTGGTCCAACTATCTCCATTAGTTTTTGCTCCTTGGCCCATTTCGGGAGAATATCTCCCACAGTTACCAATTGTGTGTGTTGTGTCACCTGGGTGTTTTTCTCCCGGTATTACCGTTTTTGTTATAAATTGTGAACCCCTATTCTAATATTTTTTCAATCTTTTTAGGTATTATCAGGTAAAATATATTAAATAAAAGTGAGCCATGGCAAAACGAAAGCATACATATACACATGAAGAACTTGAGAAAGTAATGAACACTACTGGGTTAACAGATTTAATTTCTGAAAGTGAATCTGAGGGTGATATTGATGAACTTGAAGCTGACTTATTGTATGACAGTGATAGCGATGTGGAATATACTCTTATACCAGGTGAAGACAGCAGTGATGATGATGATGGGGAGGAGGTATGTGGTGGTAAAAGGAAAAAACAAAAAAGAAGGGTGGTAGTTACATCCACACCAAGCAAGCGCCAAGATCTCAACTTCATTGCCCCATCAACTTCTGATATAGTTCCTACTGCTTCGACCTCTGATGCAAGCCATGCCCCATCCCCTGCTGCCACTGGCAAAGGAAGAAGTTGCTGCCACCGCCAATGTGAAACGCCTTCCATCGTCACATTCAATACCAGCACGTTTAGCAGTGGGAGTCAGTTTAGGTGGAGTTGCCGGCCACAGTCCCAAGCAAGCATTAGGACACCAAGTAGGAACATAATCCAGAGCTTCACGCCCGGCCCTGTTCCAGGGGAGGCAAGGGATGCTGCGTCACCTGAAGAAGTATTCAGCGTGTTCCTCAATGATGAGATTGTCAACATTATTGTGAAGTGTACTAACCAGAAAATTGATGTACTTGCCCCCAGGTATAGTCGACAGACAGCAACTTATGCGCACACACCGAGCCAAAAGAAATAAGAGCACTGCTGGGTATCCTAGTCATCAGTGGTGAGAAAATGATGGGCACATTCCCACCGAAGAAATGTGGAGCTTGGATGTAGGATGTTCTTTATATCGAGTGGCTATGTCCGAGGCGCGATTCAGATTCCTCATACGCTGTCTCAGATTTGACGACCTTGAAACACGGGAGGCTTGGAAGAAAGATGACAAGTTTGCACCCGTGAGGGAGGTATGGGACATCTTCATTAGGAACTGTGGCCGACTTTATGTCCCCCATGAGAACCTCACAGTTGACGAGCAGTTATTGGGTTTTAGAGGTCGATGCCCATTTAGGATTGATATACCTAATAAGCCAGCCAAGTATGGCATCAAGCTGGTCCTAATCAATGATAGCAAGACCAAGTACTTATTCGGTGGCATCCCCTACTTAGGTAAGGAGGTGGTTGAGGACAGGGGAAACCTTCAACTTGGCCATTACTACACCAAAGTGCTGACGAGACCCTATCATGGTTCAAACCGGAATGTGACCACCGACAACTGGTTCACCTCTGTTCCCCTGGTATCTGACCTTCTGAATAACCATGGAATGACCCTTGTTGGCACATTACGTGCCAATAAAAAAGAAATACCTAATGATATGAAGGACAAACAGACACGAAAGCAAGGATCAAGTGCCTTCTTGTACACCAAGGAAATGATGCTAGTGTCATATGTGGCCAACACTTCAAGTACCAAGAAGAAACTGGTGCTGCTGTTATCATCTCAGCACACTCAGCCCACCATCGGTAGCACTGGCAAGCCTGAGGTCATCGAGTTCTATAACTCCACTAAAGGAGGGACCGATACCTTTGATCAGATGTGTTCTGTCACCTCCTGCTCCCGCAAGACCAAACGTTGGCCACTCTGCATCATGTATGGACTCGTGAATGCTGCCAATGTCAATTCCTACGTCATTTACAGGGAGAATTTGCAGAAGAAAGGGGAACAGGTCATGGAACGCACAAAGTTTTTGATACAACTGGGGAAGGCACTCATCACTCCCTGGGCACAAAAATGGCTTCATTTACCTCTGCCCCGCCCCTTGCAAATGCTGATCACGACTGTGTGCGATATACCATCACTGGGCAGTGCTACACACTCGTCAGGGACATCATTCGCAAACAGCAGTGGGGCTTTGGTGCGCTGCGTTGAGTGCCCCAGCAAGAGTGATAGAAAGACACGGCACAGATGCAACAGGTGCACCAAGGCAAAGTGCCCTCGCCACCTGTATCCTGTTTGTGGTGACTGCATGTAGTTGGTGAGTGTTATATATATATATATATATATATATATATATATATATATATATATATATATATATATATATATATATATATATATATATATATTTACATGTAAAAACAAATATAAATATAAGTTTGACATATATATATATATGATGATGAAAAATATAAATTATATATAGAGATATTCATTATTTGCCAACTAAAATAACCCTATTTTTTCTGTGTCACCCATACAGTTTGTGGCGGAGATAAAGGGATAGGACTCATCCAGGGTATGCTCCCATCACCCAAGACTACACATGCAAGAGAATAAGAAGATAGAATTATTATTTTTTTTGGCTAATTAATAATAAAGTTTTTTTTTGAATATCACTTTTTTGTAACTTTTTTGGAAGGGTTTTCTAATGTACTAATTAAATTGCAATTCTCATTTAAAACAGGGATAATGAAAGAAGAAGAGGTGTATTTCCATTGTGTATCTTCAAAATAAATGTTTTGGTTCATAAGTATTTTCCATTAATTATTTATTTTAGGGTAAAATTCTCCCGGGCTTACCTTCCACGTTAGCAAATTAGAGGGTAACCATTAAAGGGTTAATTAAAATCATTATAGTTTATTTTACTTTTGCATAGTTTTATGTGGTTTCTAATATTTGATGTTTCGGGATTAGACAACTTGCACCCAGTGCGAAAGCTAACGCCAATATCTGCGTCACATCTGACCTTAAGCAGTCGGCGTGTTTCACGCATGTCTGACAATGACATTGACAGCAAGTAAATAAATAAACAACACCGGACTGCATTAAAGGGGCAGTTTTTCTTTGTGACGAAACATACCGCCAATAGTTCTTGGGTTCTTAAATATGAGCTTCACGTCAACTGCAGGAAAATAATTTGTTAAAATCCTTTTTAGATTGGGTAGGAAAGAGGTGGCATGCGTGAACGGAAAACTTATATAATATGTTAATTTATGTGCCAAGTGTGTGGTAGCAGGAGGGTGAAAGGACTTATCCAGTGCTTTCTCAACATACTTTAAAAATAAATTGGATGGATAGCAGTTGGATTTAAAATAATCATGGAGAAAACCTATTTCCTTGTGAAAAAGATGCCAGTCGGATATAAGTGTTATGGCCCTGTGGAGGAGAGTGGACAGGAATTCAATTTAAAATTTTAAAAGCATGAACTGTAAAAATTCTGCCCAAGACCAGTAAAGGTTTTCTTTGGAACACACCAGTATGAAATCTTTGTCCTTACGGATGACGATGGTGTCTAAAAAGGATAATTGGTTATTATTTTCTAATTCATAAGTAAATTTAATGTTATTATGAGTGAATTAGCATACTGCAAAAAACTGGTCACTGTGGTGACGTTCTTTAAAAAAGGACAAAAGTGTCGTCAACATAACGGCGATAAAATAACGGCTTGAAAACAGAGGGACAGCTGTCCAGCAGCTCTCTCGAATTTGTGCATGAAAATATCAGCAAAATGCAGCTTAATGGATTACCCATTCCTACACCTTCCACTTGCATGTAAACTTCATCATTAAACACAAAGGCCGTGTCCCGCACCGCCAGCTCCAATAGCTCTTTAAAATCTAAGCGGTTAAAACCGTGGTACACATTGTCCTGATCATTAAAAATAGTATCCAAAATATAATCGATTGTTTCCTTCACTGGTATATTAGTGAATAGTGACTCTATATCAAAACTGGCCATGACCAAATCGGAATCTTGACATAAAATATTATTATTAAATTCTAAGGAACTGTTAACAGTAAATTCATTTTTGAAAGAGTTTTCCAAGAGAGGGACTATGTATTTTGCAATTTTGTAGTTGGGTGTAGTATATGAAGAAAAGATTGGCCTCATAGGTACGTTCTCTTTATGTATCTTGGGGAGGCCATACATGATACCATAAGATGATCCAGTGACGAAAAGCTCATCATAAGTAGTTTGAGTAATAACCTGTTTATTTTTTAAAGATCTCAAAAAACGGTTAAACGGTTTAAAAAATAAACTGTGACCAGTTTTTGCAGTATGCTAATTCACTACATAATAACATTAAATTTACTTATGAATTAGAAAATAATAACCAATTATCCTTTTTAGACACCATCGTCATCCATAAGGACAAGAGATTTCATACTGGTGTGTTCCGCAAGAAAACCTTTACTGGTCTTGGGCAGAATTTTTACAGTTCGTGCTTTTATAATTTTAAATTGAATTCCCTGTCCACTCTCCTCCACAGGGCCATAACACTTACATCCGACTGGCATCTTTTTCACAAGGAAATAGGTTTTCTCTATGATTATTTTAAATCCAACTGCTATCCATCCAATTTATTTTTCAAGTATTTAAGAAAGCATTGGATAAGTCCTTTCACCATCCTGCTACCACACACTTGGCACATAAATAAATTATAATAAGTTTTCCGTTCACGCATGACACCTCTTTCCTACCCAGTCTAAAAAGGATTTTAACGAATTATTTTCCTGCAGTTGACGTGAAGCTCATATTTAAGAACCCAAGAACTATTGGCGGTATGTTTCGTCACAAAGAAAAACTGCCCCCTTTAATGCAGTCCGGTGTTGTTTATTTATTTACTTGCTGTCAATGCCATTGTCAGACATACGTGGGAAACACACGCCGACTGCTTAAGGTCAGATGATGATGCACATATTGGCGTTAGCTTTCGCACTGGGTGCAAATTGTCTAATCCTGAAACATCAAATATTAGAAACCACATAAAACTTTGCAAAAAAAATAAACTATAATGATTTTAAGATTATACTAACCAGTCAACACGAACACCACCTCCCTATTTCTTGAATCGTTAGCGATCAAAAGCTTGTTCTCTTTTGAACAATTATTCCTCGTCCACGCCCCTGTATATAGCTTAAGCCACACCCCACCTTAGGTTTATTGTTTTTCATACAGCAACTGAACTTCAAGGAATAAGGTCTGTTAAAATTTTCTATTTCTTTCTCTCTCTTTTTTTTCAAACAATTTTATCTTAGGTTTACCTTTTTTACTGATGTTTTACTTTATCATATTTTATTTGCACATTTATCCTAAATCTTCTTGCTGTATTTGTATATTTTACTTTGTATTTTTAGCCTTGAGGATGAGACAAGGATCTCGAAACGTAGGCCACCCTGAATAAAGGAAAACCATGTACCAAGCTGTCTGCTTTAGTGCCTTCTTGTTATTTTGCTGAGGAATAGCCTTGCTTTCACACCAATGTAATATATATATATTGTTTCGCGTGAGGCTTGGCTGATGAGTATATTACTTGACTACCATAATTTATAAGGCCCTGCGTGCCAAGGACACACGTAACCTGTCAATTGAAACTACAAATGAACCTTAAAGCCAGTCGAGGGAAATTAACCTCAATACAAAAAAATATTCAGTGAATAAGGCCTTTACGATAAACGTCGCCCGACTTCGGATGCAGTCAATCTCTACTCGTTAATATGGTATTAAAACACAACGGCTCTTCCGAACAATGGATTCGAGACACAAGGCAGCATAAAGAATAAAATGACTTGCTTAACCTTCCCTACTTCCCTAGTAATTCACTGGAATAGTTGAATGTCGCTAAACAATATAAATTATGCTTAATCTAGACTTCGTGAAAGTGAAATGGGCTTGGGGTTTTTATGGTGGCGAAAGAATGAAAAAAAGGGAAATGGAAGAATAGAAAAAAAAGAGACTAGTAAATCGACGAAGTTTTGAACCAAAATCAGACTTACGATGGACGACAGGTTGTTTGCGCATACAACGGATGATCGGAAGTCTTGATAATAGCAGTCTTCACAATTCACTAATATATAAAGACGATAGGCAGAAGGGTGGAGGACCGAAACGCATTTCGTGCGTTCGCTGCAAAGGCCTGATTCTCTCTCCTTGTCCGACCTAGTTGGGTCAAAACAGGGGTGTCCGTTCATGCCCTCGGGGTCTGAAACTTTGTCAAAAACATTCGCCGAAGAGAACAAGTAAAGAAAGCGTAAGGCCACCTATCATAAGGTTGATTATGGAAATTTTCCTGTGGGGGTTAAATCCCTAATGCTACTGAGTTCTTGTTACAAACGAACGTTAAAAGTTTGAACTGTCTACGTGATCCTGCCAATCG
>NC_089796.1:36416663-36421663 GCF_040412425.1 Macrobrachium rosenbergii | reverse complement strand
GCAAGGTTTGGCAGAAGTGTACGCAGGATAGCCATCAGCTATGCTTATACCTACCCACATACACCTAAAGATGTAACTATCCCTAAAGATAATGCTTATGTTTTGGCAACAATTTGTAAAGACAAGCATTTAATTGTTATCAATAACTTGAAAACTTTTGAAAAATACTTTACTAGTAATAAGACTTATAAACAGGGGAGTAGCTGGGTATCTGAGTTAGATGTGTGCATAGCATCACCAGATTTGGCTGTAAATATAGACTAGTTCAAGGTGCACCAGATACTGACTTTGACATCTGATCATGTTCCAATGTCCCTGCAAATGTGTATAAGTAGTGTTAATTTAGATTATGTGTTAAAATGCGCCTCCAACTTGGGTGGCCACGCATCATTGATCAGGTTTGAGGGGAGGGGAAAGTTGGTAAAAAAAAACAGTAGAGTTTAATGGTATTGACCCTGAAATGTTTTCCAATGTCATTTAGATAGGAACCTGGATATTGATAATTATGATAACATAAATGACTTTGCCTCTAATGTATCTGGAGTATTGTACAGTAGCTGTAAAGCAAGGTGTTGAGAACTAAGAAATTCTAGTGAAAATGTGGATGGGGAGTACACTGACCGCTGGGAGTGGCTCCTTGGGGACCATGATGATTCATGGGTTTGGAAAGCTATTGATTAGAAGGGTAGGTTCCAAGGATGATGATATTTGTTCATGTGTGAGTATCCCTGTACTGGATGAGCAAATAACCCCGGAGGAAGTTCAGTCTCAAATTAAAAATATTAAGCCAGACAAAGCTTCTGGTCCTCACAGTGTTTCACCCGGTGTTCTAAAGTTTTTCCCAGTCCAGTGGATGATCACCCTTGCTACATTGTTTATCGCTGTATTTATGTCTGTCTCATATCCTAGTTTGTGGTCCATTGCCAAAATTTTTACAATTTTTAAGAAAGGTACTAGGCAAGAACCAAAAAATTATAGACGTATAGCAGTGATCAATTGTTTGGCAAAATTATATGACATGGTTTTGTGCTCACGACTTGGGAAATGGTTTAAGCCATATAGGGAACAAGCAGGTGCACAGAGGGGTCGTGGTTGCACGGAACATATTGTAACACTGAGATTATTGACTGACCTGGCTAAAAAGAAAAAGCCTTTTGTAGTATTTGTTGATTTTAGTCAAGCCTATGATCCAGTACCCAGAAAAATGCTATTCAGGGTCTTGAAGCTCTTGGGGTGTGGGGCTGTGATGCTGGCGGCACTTGTTGCAGTATATAAGGTAACGAACAGCATTATTGGAACAGCTGTTCTAACAACTTCAGTTGGAGTTCGTCAGGGTAGTTCCACATCCTGCTTGCTTTTTATTTAGTCATGAATGACCGTATCAAGCTTTTTGTCATGGCTGCATTTGCTAGTTTTGATGGATGATACAGTACTTTTTGAAACAATATTTGTAATAATTATGGTCAGAATAACCATTGTAAATGGAGCAGGATCAGGAAACAGTTGAGGTTGAAGATCTTATAGTGAAACTGGGCGCTCAGTACACATATTTGAGTTTAATTTTTACTGCTGATGGCTCTATGTCATCTTCGGTTATGCTCCTGCCCAGTTCAGGGTGGCACATGTCAATAAATTTGTTTTGTTTCTAAGTAAAAACAATGACATCCCATTTGTTGTCAAGAAGAGAGCTTTGATGCTGCTTTAATGTCTGTCATTCTGTACGGGTGTGAGCCTTGATTGAACGCTGATCTGAGGCCAATAATAAAATTGGGCACTGAAACTGCTACTTGGTGTTAGAAAAACTACTTGTAATGATTTATGTTATACTGAATCAGGGTATCCACCGTTGCGGGACTTATTCGAAGTAGGCAAAGCAAGTTCTTTACTAAAGTGTATTGCAAGCAGTGTGTGATGGATGATGACCCTCTAATGTTACTGATAAACACCGTATTGAATGAAAGGTGTAACACCCAAACATATTTCCATGGACTAATAAATGCAAGGGTAGATAATGACAAAGTCGCTTTGGAGACGCAGCACCATAATATTTTGAATTCCGAATCATTTAGGAAAATAACATACCGAGACATCAACACAGCTCTCTCAGTTCATGATATTTATTTGGTTAAGCACAGTATCCCCAAACACAAGAGGATTTCATTCATCAGCTTCAGACTTTCATCTCACTCCCTAGTGGTGGAGGTCGGAAGGTGGGGTAGGAGGGGCCGCTGCCATCTACCGATGGTGCCATACAGACAGACAGAGGCACATGTGGTGCAGCATTGCCCAAGAACATAGAATATAAGATATAATTATAATTTTACAAGTATTGAGGACATATTTTTGACCCATCTTGATAAGTCAGAACAGTGTAAAATAATACATTTAATTCTGTCTTCGTATGTATGAGAAAAGTACTGAGAATTGTTAAAAGGTGTTGTTCGGCCTGTTGGATGTTATTTGATTTTTTGTTTTTGCTAGAGTATATTTAATTTTATGCTTTGCAAGGAAAGTTGTTGTAGTTAAGGTTCTGCTTAATTGGTTATAAGGTTTTCGTTTATTTAGCTGCATTTACAGTTTTAAGTGTAAAAATAAATACGCTCAAATATTATATAGCACGGTTTCAAGTGTCCTAGTTTAGATGTGTTCTTTGATTCTGAAGATCTATATGTCAATTTTGATGTACTTTTGCTGGACCATATTCAAGAACTTGTAATTTTAATTGTATTATGTTATGGTCAGTAAACTTCTATCTCTCTCTCTAGCTGTCAAAATTTCCCTTAACTTGTGACCTTATAACGTGACATCTTTAGAACAGAGATGAAATCATTTTAAAACATCAGCACTAAAATATGGGGCAATTTCCCTGGTCATTAAGACCCAAAACACAAATTAAAGAAAATGGGCAAAATATGAAATATCAGAACATAAATGATATTATGAAAAAATACAGGTTAGACACAAATAATAAAATGTCCACTTGGGCATCAGAAATGTCATCGTATCTCAACAACTGTAGCAAAAGGCCCACCACAAACACGGCTTACACAATAACAATTCATGTCCTAATAATTCACCTGTACACAAAATCATAATCTTCGACTCATTCACCCTCCCACTGGGAACGAACATACGAACTAATCTCTACGTTCCCATACCCGCCAGCGGACTTTCGCCGGAAGGGTTCCCACACCAGTAGGGGTCAACGTTCAAGGATGCCGAGATGTACTAAATTTCAAAAGAAAAGAATTTTCTCAGTTTCTACTCCATTACGAAAATACTGAACATGAGAAAGGCCGCATAGTGTTGAAAATGTAGCCTGCTGTATGCCTGCACGGCTTACATCAATATGGGATACTCCTTTAGCAGCCTGTATCGAATGATGTTATCTAGAACGAGAACAAAAGGGTAATTAAGAAAGGGAAAGGGGAAAAAGGAGGGTCAGGATTACAGTTTTAAACCTTACGGTACCCATCAGTAAGACAAAGGGTTCAACAACAGAGAGTCCAGGTTTTAGTCGAAGAAACACAGGAAAGGGAGAAAACAATAGATCGGGAGACAGTGGAAGAAATCTAAGGAACAAAACCCTAAGATTTAAAATACCGCTAGGATATGCTAATTTAAAAGAATGAGAAATGATGAGAAAACTCTAAGGAGAATGCTCTACAGAGTTAAGTACCAAATTTGTGAGGAAGAAAGATCAATAGTTTGATATTCCCAACCAATCGTAGTGGAGGAGCAGCAAGTAATCTAAGGAATTGTTAGTTTAAGAACAACCATTATTCAAAATGAACAGTCTCTGTTTTAGGATGGGTAAGGCTTAAAAAACTTCATTATTTTTTCATTAGGTTTTCTAATGATTTTCTCGAAAAGACTTATGCCTCCCACTTAATAGTTATGTACTGATGACAGGTTATTTTGGTGCACTCTCTACCGACGTTTGCTGGGTTGCTGAAGGTGGAAGGTTTAAGGAAGCAAAAGGTGTAACGGCAGGTTGAGGTGAAGGTTGCTCTTGGTTTTGAAGTTCAGTCCACTTTTCTTCGCGGTGTTCGTCAAGGTGTCTGTGGTTTCATCCTCGTCGTCTCATCTGGCTGTGTTACTCCTTATGGGTGGTGTGGAAGGTGGGTTGTCCCTTTTTATCCTTGCAACTCTGTCGAGACTGGCACTGCATTGCTTGTTTCCAGCACGGTGGAGAAGGAGACAGTTGGGGGCATTTGCTTACAACGTTTTCTTCCCTCTTACACATTTCTCTTCTGCCCTTTCCTGCATTTGTTGTGATGGCCATATTTTATGCTTTGTAACATCTTAAAGGTTCAGGAATAAAACCTTCTGTAGGAAAAGATTCCCATATACCTAAGAAAACCTTGCTTGGTATTTTCCCTTGTAGGATACTATGAACTTTTTTGTTTGGTTTCTGGACTTTCCAATACATCTTTGGGCCTCTAAAACGTTCTCTGTGTAAGTTTGGTTTTACAGAGTTTTGAGTCCTGAACTAGTGTTCTACTTCTCTGCAACAGCTGACTATGTTGTCTCTCTGCTGTCTGCTGTCACTCGAAATTTGGTTGCTAGAAGGCTCTTGAAGAGAGTTTCCCATACCCTTCTGGCTCAGTTACCTTCTCAGAGCCTTCTATACTTTGCTTAGTGTCGTCCATTCCTCGATGTCTGCTTCTATCTCAGTCACAGAAGGATGTGATGAAACAAACTTCTGGTGTTATAGGGGCCATGGATTAGTTTTTCAGGACCACCTTCCTTTGTGCTAGGGGACATTTATCCCAGAAGGCATAGGGATTAATCTGGACTAATTCTGGGGTCATCAAGGGCATCTCCTCTCATAGATTTTGTTTTTCCCTGGCCCTTTGATAGAGGAAAGCAAGGTCTTGAGTGTTATCTGTATGAACTCTGAAACATTTTTATCAGCAGGGTAATGCTGCCAGTATCTTAGTTCGAATATGAAACAAATTTAAAGTTAGGAAATGCGGCAATAGCTTGATAATTCTTCC
>NC_089796.1:36404163-36411663 GCF_040412425.1 Macrobrachium rosenbergii | reverse complement strand
AAGTGGATATCGCCTCCCATCAACTCACCCGTCGAACTCAGGTGTTTTGCATTTTGGAGGCGATATCCACCCACCTCTGCCATGTTGACCGTGTGGTGCGTTTGTCGCACGTAGCCATATTATGACTATTTATCACATCACCGTGATTCATATACAATCAGAAAGCTACAAACGCCTTTAATATCCAGTTCGCTCTACCACCGAAAATAATATATTTTTCATATATGTTACGAAGGGGAATTTTTTAGTTGATAATAAGTCCACCGTCCGGTGAAGGTCGAACCAGCGACGGACGAGGACTCAGGACTACAGGGACGCACTAACGCAGTCGGCCACAAGAGAGGTATAAGTGGATATCGCCCCATCAACTCACCCGCATTCGAACTCAGGTGTTTGCATTTGAGACGATATCCACCCACCTCTGCCATGTTGACCGTGTAGTGCGTTTTGTCGCATCGAGCCATATTATGACTATTTATCACATCACCGTGATTCATACACCAATCGAAAGCTACAAACGTCCTTTAATATCCAGTTCGCTCTACTCCAGAAATAATATATTTTCATATGTTACCGAAGGGAATTTTTAGTTGATAATAAGTCCACTGTCCCGTGGGGTCGAACCAGCGACGGACGAGGACTCAGGACTACAGGGACGATTTAACGAAGTCGCCACCAAGAGAGGTATAGTGGATATCGCCTCCCATCAACTCACCCGTCGAACTCAGGTGTTTTGCATTTGGAGACGATATCCACCCACCTCTGCCATGTTGACCGTGTAGTGCGTTTGTCGCATCGTAATATATTATGACTATTTATCACATCACCGTGATTCATAACGCTACAATCGAAAGCTACAAACGTCCTTTAATATCCAATTGCTCTACCTCAGAAATAATATATTTTCATATATGTTACTGAAGGGGAATTTTTAGTTGATAATAAGTCCACCGTCCGGGGTCGAACCAGCGACGGATGAGGACTCAGGATTACAGGGACGCACTAGCATGAGTCGGCCACAAGAGGGTATAAGTGGATATCGCTTCCCATCAACTCACCCGTCGAACTCAGGTGTTTGCATTTGGAGGCGATATCCACCCACCTGCCATGTTGACCGTGTAGTGCATTTGTCGACGCATTAGCCATATTATGACTATTTATCACATCACCGTGATTCATATACAATCGAAAGCTACAAACGTCCTTTAATATCCAATTGCTCTACCTCGGAAATAATATATTTTCATAAATGTTACGAAGGGGAATTTTTAGTTGATAATAAGTCCACCGTCCCGTGGGGTCGAACCAGCGACGGACGAGGACTCAGGACTACAGGAGGACTAACGCCAGTTGGCCACAAAGAGAGGTATAAGTGGATATCGCCTCCCATCAACTCACCACGTCGAACTCGGTGTTTTGCATTTGGGCGATATCACCACATCTGCCATGTTCCATGTTGACGTGTGAATGCGTTTGTCGCGCAATAACCATATTATGACTATTTATCACATCACCGTGATTCATATACAATCGAAAGCTACAAGCGTCCTTTAATATCAATTCGGCTCTACCTCCGGAAATAATATGTTTTCATATATATGTTACGAAGGGGATTTTTAGTTGATAATAAGTCCACCGTCCCGGTGGGAATTCGAACCAGCGACGGACGAGGACTCAGGACCTGGGGACGCACCCCGCGCCAGTCGGCCACAAGGAGTATAAGTGGATATCGCCTCCATCAACTCCACCATTCCGAACTCAGGTGTTTTGCATTTGGAGGCGATATCCACCCACTGCCTACCATGTTGACCGTGTAGTCGTTTATGTACCAATAACCATATTATGACTATTTATCACATCACCGTGATTCATATACAGTGAAAGCTACAAACGTCACTAATATCAATTACGCTCTACCTGCGGAAATAATATATTTTCATATATGTTACCGAAGGAATTTACAGTTGATAATAAGTCCATCGTCCCATGGGGTCGAACCAGCGACGGACGAGGACTCAGGACTACAGGGACGCACTAACGCAGATATCCACTTATACCTCTCTTGTGTAAATCTTACACTGTTGTCAAGTAATAGTGAATCTTTTGAGACTGTGAACTCTGCTATAACTTTTGAACTTAGAAATAAATTTGTCTGTTTAAAGTTTTAAGAAGTACAGGGTTTCACTTTGTCTACCAGTGATTAGAGATATTTGGGTGTGTGTACAAGGCAAGTGATATATCTGTTTGTTCACCTGAGACTTATCTACGTGAAATAGAACCAGGGAAACAATTATAGTATTTGTTGGAGTGATGCCCTTGTTCCCCTAGTCTGTTTATAGCTTATCGGTTGTTACCTCACCCATAACTTGATAAATTTAGATTGAATTTTCAAGTGTTAAGCAAGTTTTAAGGGATCACTGTACCTTTAGAGTATTCAGTCTTAATATTTTTGTTATGAGGTTTCTAGTGTCTGGCTGAAGTAAGGTAACTTTTTTGGTCTTATTAATTGTGTAATAACCAGGTACTTGATCACTTTGTGACAAAATATTTGGTGCCCATCATCTGGGAAGAACTGAACAGAATATTACTCTGGTTTATGGTTTATACTGGTGGTGTTAGGGATATATTTTGGTAGGAGAATAATCATATAGTTGTTTTGAAGTGTACTGTAAACTATTTAGTTGAGTAAACTAGAGAAAATGGCTCTGTTTGAAGTTCAGGAATTTTTAGGCTCTCCAACCATCAGAAAGTTATCTGAATCCCACTTGACTAAGGCACAGTGGACTCTCTTAGCAGTGGTATGTGTGGGTAATGTTACTAGTGATATGATTGAGGCACAAGTCAATTGTGTTGCAATCCAAGCATTAATAAGCTCTGGTAAAGTAGATGGAGAGTTAAAGGAGGCATATGAATTCTTGAATGCAGCTGAGGTAGAATTTACAAATAAGCTAAGGCAAGTGAATGAGAACGGTGATGTAGAGGCAGAACTTAAACGTTTAGAAACAGAAGAAAATTGTGGTAGACAGAAGGTGCTTGAATCAGAAGAAAAGTTATTTAGGTTGCAGATGCAGGCTGATAAAGAAAAGAGAGATAAGAAAGGTAAAACATGAAGAGGTTGGAGTTAATCAGACGATCATGCTATCTGTAAACCCATATAACTAGTCAAGGTAATGCAAGGTAATGTAGTAAGAGTACAGAAGTTAATTCCAAAGTTTACAGAAGAAGCCCCAGATGAGTTTTTTGAGCACTTTGAAAAGGTAGCTACAGGTATGGGATGGCCAGAAGATAAATGTTCAGGCTTATTACAGAGTATTCTAATTGGTAAAGCAAGAAGTGACTATTTAGCCTTATCAGCTGATCAATGTAAAGAATACAGTATACTGAAACACAATGTGTTACAAGTTTACCAGACGACCCCTGAATGTTACAATGAAAAATTCAGATCTTTGAAGAAGGATGACAAGATAACTTTCTTAGATTACGCCTATAAAGTAAGGAGATGTTTTAGACGATGGTTGGAGGCTGCTAAAGTTAAATCTATGGACGAACTAAAGAGTGAAGTGGTCTGAGAAGCAGTATCTAAGGAAGAAGTCCTGAACATATTAGAGCTTATTTGAGAGAGAGAGAGGTGAAAAGAAACTTGATATAGCTGCTACTCTGGTGAGGACTATAACATATCAGCAAAAAAGAATTATAATGTCAAATACCAGAACCAACAATAATTCACAGAATTATAGGTCTCAGTCAAGTTTTAAGAACAGTGATGTAGAAACGCTAATAAGTATACCAGTACAAAGCCAGGAAGTATTGCCCCACAGCAGTGGAATGTTAAACCCTCACCTTCCAGTCTGTTCAAGACAGATGCAAAACGTTAATGTTGTTGCTACAAGTGTGGAAGAGTAAGTTATTATAATCCGAATTGTTATAAGATGCAACAGCAGATTAAGCCAGTTGGACAGGTGATAAGGGGCAACCAAGGTAAAAGCCAGCAAAGAAAGAACAACATGGGAAAAAATGAAATAGGACAAATAGGTGCTTAGCAATGATGAAATACGCTTCAAGTAGTGAGTGGCTGAATGAGTGAGGAGGCTTTTAAGCCTTATATCTATGAAGGTATGCTGACAACTCCCTCTTTGAGTGTACAGGTACCAGTGAAGATATTATATGATATAGGAAGTAACCATAGTGTGGTAGTTCGCAGTGCTCATCCCCAGTTGAAGAAGAATCTCACCGGAGATTCAGCTATTTTAAAGGGTATAGGAGGAGAGGAAGTAACTCCTATATGCCGCTTGCATTTGTCATGTGAATTAGTGACAGGAAGCATTGATTTTGCTGTAAAGGACTCACTAGCTGTTGAAGGTGTGCATGTTTTACTGGGTAATGAAGTTGGTGGTGTTCCCTTCATTCCTTGTCCTATAGTGACAGACAAACCATTAAGGAATTGTCCTATGGTAGAGATAGAGAAGAAAAACCCTCACCTGTTTCCAAGTTGTGTAACTACTAGAAGTATGAAGAGAAACTGAGCATAGAGTGAAGAAACTGATGATTTACCTGCACCAGAAGGATCAAGTGAGGGATCATTGAGCTTAGAAGAGCTGTTTCAGGAAAGTGAAGTTTCCCCTAGTGTCAGTACTGAAGAGATTTTTCAAGAAGAAGAGAATCCTGTTATTGGTGAAGAGTCTCAGTGCAGTCAAAGTGTTCCTGAAGATAGTAATGAAACTACAGTAGCAGAGTTACCAGATATTGAGAGTTCAACCCTTGAAACTGGACAAGTGACTAGAGAGAAGTTAATAGAACTGCAGAAGAAGGATACAACGTTAGTGGAGTTGTTCTTCAGAGTTGCTGACCTAGAAGAGATACAGCAAACTCCTACTTGTTATTACCTAAAGGAAGGATTGCTAATGAGAGAGCATCAACCTGCAACATTCCAGGAAATGCTGAATGGGGGAATATCATCAAATTTTAATTCCATATCCACTGAGGAAGCAAGTTGTAGCAGTAGCACACGAGTCTGGACATATGGGAATCAGGAAGACTGTTGAGAAGGTTATGAAGTTTTTTTTTTTTTGCCCTGGACTTCACAAGGATGTTAACAAATTTTGCAGGGAGTGCCATACATGCTAGATAGCTGGAAAACCAAATGAAACTATTCAAAAAGTTCCCCTACAACTGATAGAAGTTAGAGGAGAACCCTTTAGCAAGGTGATAATAGATGTGGTTGGTCCGCTTCCGAAAATGAAGAAAGGACATGAATATCTGTTGAATTAATATATCAGTAACAAGATATCCTGAGGCGATACCTGTAAGAAGTACAAGTGCAAAGGTAATTGCTGAGAAGTTGGTGGAATTTTTCCCCAAATTTGGAATTCCAGAAATTGTACAAAGTGATAGAGGAACGAACTTTACTTCAAAATTATTCCAGGATGTGATGAACTTGTTAGGAGTGAAACAGCAATCTGATTACCAACTAGAACTCAAGAAGAAGGGCCTTGGAAGGTTCCACCAGACTTTGAAAGTATGTTGACCGTACTGTAATGAGTCGGGAAGAGAATGGATGCTGGTTTTACCTGTAATGTTGTTGAGGTTAGGAATGCATATCAGAAAGTATGGGATGTTGCAAACGAAATGATTTTTGGTCAAGACACTTAGAGAGGTCCTTTGAAAATTCTTGCAGAGAACTGGGAAGAAAATCAAGAGGAAGTCCATGAAGAATTTGTGAAGAACTTGAGGATAAGAAAAATTAGAAAATTCTCTTTAGAAAATTTGAAGACAAGCCAAAAGAAAATGAAAAGGAAGTATGATACTAACACTAAGCTAAAAATTTTAGTGTTGGACAACAAGTTTTAGTATTTTTACTAGTGAAAAAATTTCCCCTTACAAATAGATTGCAGTCTTTATAGGATAACAGAAAAGTTAAGTGATCGAACTTATGTGATTGAAACACCAGGGAGAAGAAAACAACAGAGGAAGATACATGTAATTCTTTTGAAACCCTACCTCTCAGAGGCTAGAATGAAATTGTGTCTATAACCCAAACAACTTCGTCTACAGAGGACAATGATGGCTACAGATTGGAAGCTGAAGGCAAGATGAACAATTCTTCAATATTAGAAAATTTGGAGAACAAACTAAAACATCTAGTGTTGATCAAAGCAAAAGATTAAGTGAGATAGTTGAAATTTCCCTGAGATTTTTACAGACATTCCTAAGTGTACCGACTTGACAAAGCCTGAGATAAAGATCAGAGAAGATTCTAGACCATTCAAGCAAAGAGCTTGCCATGTATCACTTTTCATTGAGATGTTTTGAAAAGGAAGTTGAATATTTTTGCAGCACTGGCAGAGCTTCAGTTCAAGTCATTACAGTTCTCCTTGTGCATTAGTGAAGAAACCAAATGGCTCGTTTAGGATGTGTACTGATTATAGGAAACTGAATTCCACCAATGTACCTCTTGTTGATCAATTACTTTATAATATTTGGCAAGCCAGTTTTGTTACTAAAGTGGTAGAAGAGTTACAGGATTTATGAATATGCTAGAGTTTTATCACTTGTTTTGTACAAACTTTTTTACCTGTAGTCCCTGATTGATTGTATAATCTTGTTGTGTAGAGAGAACATTTTGGAAGGAGCAATGTAGTTGTAGATTATTTATCCCATTCGAATCGTTGGATTCCAATTGGGATAATTAATCTTCTAGAAGGAAGAATATTAATATGAGATTGTATATGTTTTGATTTGATGTCCACATAATTTTGAGATGTCTTTATTCTTACCAGATGTCTCGTGTGTTCTGTATTTTGATATAATTTTTAGCTATTTCATATGTTTTGAGGTGACTGTAATGTATAATCATTCATGTATGTTTTATAACACCGTGTTAGAGTGGAAGTTGAAGTTTAAATGCTTGGCAGAGAGAGAGATATTTTGAAACATTATCAGATAACCTCATTTCCTGTTGGCCCACAGCTGGGTAGGCACATTTGAAGAGCCACTTTACCTATCTTTGACAAGATGCCAGTTATCAGCCGAATGTTTGTTACATATTTATTACTGTAATACACATGTTCTATTTATGCTTAATTTTCTCTGTATGCCTTGTATATGTTCCATAATCTAAGAAGAAGGAAGGGAGGAGAGATAGTGACAAGTTGACAGGACTTTTGAGCCGAATCTACATTGCAAATTTATTTCTATTAACCCAGATTATTCAGCCTAAAGGGCAGATGCTGTCAATCATACAGATAAGGCTCTGGCATGTTTCTTCTGAGCCTTGGGATACTGTGTATTCAGTATTGAGTATTCTGTTTGTAGAAAAGGTGTTTCTGTGTATTCTTTGTATTCTGCATTCTGGGATGTGGGAGAAAGGGCTCAAGAAGTTATTCTAAGATTTGAAGTGGCTCATTAGCAGCCTATTGCAGGATAAAACCAGATTACCAGGCTACTTGAGGCTAGTCTGCTAAGAATCTCAAGGAACTGAAATCTCTCTCTCTCTCTCTCTCT
>NC_089796.1:36374163-36396663 GCF_040412425.1 Macrobrachium rosenbergii | reverse complement strand
ACTCGCTTTCTATACTGATCGAGAAAAGACTCCTACTTCTACTTTTTGTTTTCATCATAATTTATCGGGTTGCGGAGTAAAACCCTACGCCCTCCCCTTCCTTTGGATCCCCTGACCTCCATATCTGTCTCTCATGGCTATGCTTTACTACTACCCCTTTTGTGATTTCATCACTTTTTTGCCTGTGATTTCAGTTTTTTTTTCTATGGCAACGCCTTAGATCGAAAAAATAAAATGTGGTAACAAAGGAATGGGGCTTATTTAGATTTTAGATGTAGTTTTCTTAGACCTATGTGGCTCCTCTGTGGTTACGGTTAGCTCGGCTTGTTTGCTGTATAATTATAGAATATACATATATATATATATATATATATATATATATATATATATATATATATATATATATATATATATATATATATATATGTGTGTGTGTGTGTGTGTGTGTGTGTGTGTGGAAACATTCTAACTACTGAGGCTATTCATTTAAGGTAGGTCAACGATCACAAAAACCAAAACTGCGTAGGTAAATTCAACGTATGTGATAATTTTTAATGAAGATGGTTAGTCAACCAACTTCTCCTAACACCACTTGCTATTATGAAAACGGCCTCTCTTCTAATGTTGTGAGCAATCCATACCTGAGCATCAGGAAATTTGAATTTGGTGGTTAATTTGAATGACATACGGTAATTTTAAAATTTCATTATTTCACAAAACAAACCCCAAGAGGCACCCCGCCAGAATACGAGCTTTCAGAAAAACTAAGTATCACGGCTGTATCTTTTACCGTTATTGCTCCATAAATATGTTAGGTCCTTCACCCCCACCCTGCCCCCACCACACCCATGAATGCCAAAAATCATTATTTCGATCTCCGGAACGGCTGAACGGATTTCGATGAAATTTGGCACGATTAAAGAGACCTTAGTAGGAAACCTCTAAAGCCAGAGTTTCATCAGGCCGGTTGAATATTTCCTGAGATATAAAGGGCCGAAGTCGGGGTTTTCGTGTACTCGGGTGGCTGGGCTTTACTAACCGCCAACTACCGTGCCAGTTGATATGGGCTATTCATCATTTGTCTACATTTTGGTCTGCACTTCAAATTTTACTTACCCTCTTCATCTTTACTTACCCTCTTTCTTTTTTAGATGTTATAGTTCTTTTTTTTTTATTTTAACTCAGTTTAGGTAGGTTATGTCCGTCTTTGTTGTGATTTTTATATTATTTTACTTTTTTTACGCTTTTTTTTAAGATTCTAAGTGATTTTGTAAATTGCTACCTTGATACAATGAGATATTGCGAACCGCCAGTCAAAATAAATTTTTGTTTTAATATACATGCTGCCTTTCCTGTATGCCCCCTTCATAGTTACTGAAGCACAGATATATGACCTGTTTATATATATATATATATTATATATATATATATATATATATATATATATATATATATATATATATATATATATATATATATATATATATATATATGTATATATATATATGTATATATATACATATATATATGTATATATATCTATATTCTATATATATGTATGTATAATATATATATATATATATATATATATATATATATATATATATGTATTTGTATGTATATATAAATATAGATATATATGTATATATATGTATATATACATAAATATGTATATGTATATATATACGTATATATATATATATATATATATATATATATATATATATATATATAAAGAGAGAGAGAGAGAGAGAGAGAGAGAGAGAGAGAGAGAGAGAGAGAGAGAGAGAGAGAGAGAGAGAGAGAGAGAAATAAAGCAGCTGTATATTCCATATCCTACACCTGAATTCAGAACTTTTCAAAGTATATGACATTTCTCTGTTTCTGAACTGACGACAGAAAAAACTTTACCTTTAGCCAAAAGTTCCTTATGAATATTCTAGTGTTTTATCGTGGTATTTAGTACTTAGAAATGGCTCGTTCATTTGTTGTTGGCCATTTCTAAGCAGCAAACTTAAAAGGTCACTGTGTTGCATGTTAAATCACTTTTTGTTGGTGAATTCTATACTCACTTCCAAAAAATTTAAAAAAGAAATATAGCCGTAACAAGTTCAAAGCACTGCTGGATTGATTTAGTCGAAATTCAAGATAGAAGAAACTTAGGCCATAATACCTTTTGGAATTACTGAAGCGGCTTCAATAAATATACAGTTATACTAATATCATTATGAATAGCATCTTGGAAAAACGGGAAAAGAAAAAACTGGAAAATACTGCTTACCTTGGGATGAATTCAGTTTTTTTACACACTCGCTTTATCATAATTCCATATGAATTATTAAGCATTATTGAACAGAAGATGTGTATCTCTTGGGCAAAGAGCATTAGAACTCCGTTCAAAGAATATTCAGTAATGAAGAGAACCCGTTCTATGAGTTTTGCTGACCGCGGGTCCAAACATTCGGTTTTCTGCTGCTGATTTCTCTTTTCCTATTTCATTGCTGCATCTTTGAAGTTGCTGAAGCTATTCAAGGTCAGTGAGACCATAACTCCTGCATCTGTCGTAACGGCTTTTATTATTTTTTCCACCTAACAGGGATACTGCCTGTCTGTATGCCTCTGTTTGTAAGCAGGATTATACGAAAATGGTGACCAAATTTCAACGATTTTTTTTTATCTAGCAGGGATATTGCCTGTCTGTATGCCTCTGATAGTAAGCAGGATTATACGAAAATGGTGACCAAATTTCAACGATTTTTTTCTCCAATATCCTATAATCCAGAGAAGGATCAGTTAGACTGCTTTGTGGATGCAGGTGTAAATATGAAACAAAATTTCTATCGCTTATCTTGTGGTTATTGTGCACTAGATGTAAACGACTGTCAACTTTTAATGCCTTCCACGTTGTAAGGAAGGTTGCCAAGCTCTCCATTCCCCATTCGACGAATCTCGGCTCACTCTTCCTTTGGAGTTTTGATCGAAGGCTCTGTTCCGCCTTGACTCTTTCAGGAAGTAAAGAAAGTATCTCTGAAAGTTCTAGTAAGCAGATGTCGGTTTTTTCACTTGCTCGCTTTTGTTTATGAGAGAAAAAGCTATTGTTCTTTCTATTCTTGGATTTTGAATAATGAGCGTATTTTATGCATATTTTAATGACAAGTTAAATCAGACTGGGTATGTTTGGTCTTTCAGATGAAGCCACTCAACCCCTTCCCCCTTTCAAACTATCATGTCTGTCACTTAATCCTACAAAATGTGTTGTAGTCTGCTCTGTGGAATCCATGACCGACTAAATTTTGAATCACTTGGAAATAAATCATTCCAGTAGTACATCATCCTTCTCGCCTACAACGCCTGGAATCGTTTGCAACTACTTTGACAACATTTTGTTCTTGCAGTTATGACAGGCCTCTTTTTGGCAATGCTGAAAGTGGCTGCTATTCTCTCTCTCTCTCTCTCTCTCTCTCTCTCTCTCTCTCTCTCTCTCTCTCTCTCTCTCTCTCTCTCTTTATAATAAACTAGAGGGAATTCTTGTGTGTTAGGAAGCCAGTTCCACTTCTAAGATTTATTTGAGCAAAGGATCCCTTTCTCTTTAAAACAGGTTTCCATCACCTAAGGATCGAATTCTTCCAAGCACCGTCGCTTTACTTCATAGATTCTGGCCTATGTTCTGGATGTTTCCTCTAACACCGAAATGACTCAGAATGATATCTTTAGATCTTAAGCACAGATGAATACTTATCTAAGTCTCCTTTCTTTGTCAGCAGCAGGGGAAAACGTCATTAAAGAGGTCAGTCTAGTTGAAGTGATTTTCTTTGTGACACTCCCACCTTGTCATCACTCGCCAGTGCTAGAATTATAATGATCTTTAATATCAAAGATTTTTTAAAAACTTTTTGAGAATGATGTATAAACATTATATGGTCAATGTAGCAGTATGGCAGAGATGAATTTTCCATTAATATCAAAATCCCTGGAATACATTTTGCTTTTCAGCATTTCTCCACATCAGTAATCTATATTAACAAAATCCGAATGGATCTTGTTTGTCCTCCCCGGGTTACAGTAAGGTGACATGACAAACCGGTTTGCCCGCCCCGGATGGGGGTTGGGTAAGTAGGAGAACGGGAGGGTAGGGGAGACAGCAGCGCCGGGTTCCAGCATGCATAGCGCGCCAACAAGCTCGTAATATAATATTCATTCATCTAGCCAACATTACTCCCATCTTAGTAGACGAAAATTATGCTCATGAATCCACAGATAATACTTATGTGATCACGAATCCACAGATAATGCTTATGTGGTTATGATTTCTTTGACACACAAACCTCAGGAGTATTACTTTGATAATACTGTTATGCGGAGACCATTTTTTATATTTTATTTTCTTAAGAGCAGGGCTTCCATTGCCAGACCAATTATTTCCTTATAAGGAATTAGTGCATGTTCGTTGGAACCTATTGAGGTTCGTCAGTACTGTGAGTTCAGTGAGCAGCTTAGATTCCTATGTCTTCACTACTTTTCCAACCAGCACTAAGACTACCTCCAAATTATGTTGAATTTTCGAAAATTTCAAGTGAACCACTAAAGTGAATGTGTGGAAATGTTCTGTACCTTTAGCTATTTAACTCTCTTGCTAAGAATGTCAACAGATGAGTACATGTTAAGGAACAAAGTAGAAGAGACGAAGAAGCAGCCCTTAGAATAGCTCTGAAGTTATTCGTTATTTAAGATACGTAGATCTTGCTCGTGCCTCGGAAACAGTATTTTAAGACAAGAAGCAAGCACCTTCTTTTTAGATGGACATTAAAGTGGAAGATTCATCGATCATTTTCTTGCGCTCTGATACGTCTTACCTCTGAAAGTTCAAGACGCTAAGTGAGAAAATATATGACAGAACCTGATATCTCCTCTCTCACTCTCTCTCTCTCTCTCTCTCTCTCTTCTCTCTCTCTCTCTCGGAAGACTTCTCCTTTAATATTTGTGGAATCTGTGTCACATCACAATCGATTTTGACGAGTTTGATTGACACCTCGTTCCTTCGGGCCCACTCCCTCCCCCGCCTACGCCTCCTCCTCTCAACCAACTGAGTCACTCCCCAGAAGGCTAAAGATGAGTTTTATAACTGTTATATTTCTTACTTATCAGGCTGTTCAGAGTCACAATGGACTACTCCCTTTTATTTTATTCTTATCGACGGCATCCTCTTGGGCAACGTACTTTGCTGTCGGTATGAATTTCATGTTTACTTCTCCCCACTGTATGTGATTTTGCTTATCATTACCAAAATTAGGTAGGGAAAGTGTTGTATATATATATACATTATGTATGTGTATATATATATATATATATATATATATATATATATATATATATATATATATATATATATATATACATATATATATATATATATATATATATATATATATATATATATATATATATATATATATATATATATATATATATATGTGTGTGTGTGTGTGTGTGTGTGTGTGTGTGTGTGAGTGTGTGTTACCCAGTCGAGAAGAAATTTCATTACTTATGTTTTTCTACAAAGTCGAGAAGTCCCATTTATTGGTAGCTTGATACTGACCACATCAAAGAGGCTACCGGTAATGCACATATGTACCTACACACCCGCATTCTCTCTCTCTCTCTCTCTCTCTCTCTCTCTCTCTCTCTCAGGTTTATAGCGAAACAAGCTTTACCCAAAATAATTTATTTGACAAAAATATATCATAACTGGATTGAAAGAAACAAGAGATGAAATAAAATGGAATACTAATGTTCACCAACCAATCAGACATATTAAAGTCCATCATATCTAACTAATTATTCTCTCTACATCGTTATCCGACAATTGGTCAAGATAAGTCAAAGTCCAATATATTCTTAATGAGATAAATAGTGAAGAATTTACTTCTTTTTTTTTACATAAATTTCTGTCTTTCAACAACAATTCCGTCTTTCAGCTTCAATTGTTCAATTTTTTCTGTGAACACTTATTGCTTTTACATGGGCTATTTATAGAAAATTTATTCAGCTTCCCATTGCAGTTTTCGCTTTTTTCTTAGCTTTATTCATTACCGAGTAATTACGAAAAATGTAAGCTTGAATATGAGCCTCGAGAACCCAGTCGAGCTGCGTAGTTCGGCCTAGGGTTTACGAGTGCGTGAATATTTTTTGTACGCCTATTTGTGCATCTGTAAATAACTTCAATGTGCACGTATTATATATCATTCGAACGGCCATTCCATGTACTTTATCGTGCTGAACGGCAAAATGTAAAAATATCGTTTCTATATAAGAATCTTAACCGAACAATTGACTGTACGTGAAAATTCAAATCTTACGTCTTTGAGCTTCAATTGCTCAATTATTTCCTGGGAACACCTATTGATTTTAGGCAATTTATATATAGGAAATTTATTCAGCTTTCCATCGCAGTTTTCACTTTTTATCTAGCATTATTTATTACCGAGTAATTACGAAAAATGTATATATATATATATATATATATATATATATATATATATATATGTGTGTGTGTGTGTGTGTGTGTGTGTGTGTGTATATATATATATATATATATATGTGTGTGTGTGTGTGTGTATATATATATACAATGTGCATGTATTATATTATATAAAAATATATAAAATTATTTGCCCAATTATTTACACGGGAACACCTATTGATTTTAGGTAATATATATATAGGAAATTTATTATATATATATATATATATATATATATATATATATATATATATATATATATATATATATATATATATATATATATATATATATATATATGTGTGTGTGTGTGTGTATATATATGTATATATATATATATATATATATATATATATATATATATATATATATATATATATATATATATATATATATATATATATATATATATACGCGTTGAACGCCTTAGTTCATTGGAATTTATGCATGTATAGATAATTTTTGTACGCATGTTTGTGCGTTTGTAAATAACTTCAATGTACATGTATTATATATCATTCGAACGGCCATTCTTTGTACGTTATCGTACTGAACAGCAAAATGTAAAAATATCAACGTTTCTACATAATAGTCGTTGCCGTATATTTTCTTAAAAAAAAAAAAGATTGTCCGTAACCTAACGAGAATTGCTCAATTTTATTCTAAAAATACATATATCTTTCTTTTGTGCGTTTTATAGGAAATTTATTCAGTTTTCTAATGCCACCTTTATTTTTTTTCTATCTTTATTTCTTACTTGAGTACGATACGAAACGTCAACACAAGTAGGTTGGAAAATCTGAAAATTGCACTTCGTAAAAAATTAGCATTTTTTAATCGGTAACAGCTAATTAGCAAACACATTTATAGTAAAATGATTGCTTTCACGTGAAACTTCAAACACTTCGACACAATGTACGTATAAAATAAACTCCCCAAACCTAATTATTATATTTTTCATGATTATTTCAAAAAAATATCTACGATTTTCCTTAAAAATTTCACGTTCATCACTTCTTTTTTATTATTTCTAAGCCTTGCAAAGATTTTATGATTGCTTTAGGAAAAAATTCATTCATTTGCCGACATCATAAAACAAACCAGAAGCGTATATCAGTTATAGTTTAGACGTATCGATTTTTACAAAGACACTTTTCCGGTCGAACCCCTCTTTTTCCCTCCAAGGCATAAGTCGCATACCGGGTAGCACTATAGGAACCCCCGTAAGCGCGAGAGGGTTAAAAAACCCACTAAAAAGAACAAAAGAGAGAGAAAGAAAAAAATTATTAGAAACAACAGTACATCACAGGAATTAGCCCACAAGATTCCCATTAACCTGTATTTTTAATTTTAGATGTGTGTGTCGACCGAGACACTCCCGCATTTTCATCCTGAACAACAAATCTATTCCCCTTCTTTACCTCTACAACCCGAAAAGCACCCTCAAATTTAGGACCTAGCTTATAATTCAATTGATTCCTTACATTTATTTTCACAAAAACCCTATCTTCCACAGCCACTTTAACTCTATCTGGCTTTGCAGTGCTCCTATCAACCATATCCTGAGTTTTCAATTCAAAATTCTCAGCAAGACGAGCATATCTCTCTTTAGCAGTAGGGATCAGCAATTTAACTGTATCATCACCCGATGGAATAGGTGGTAAATCGAACATGCCCGGCATTGGGTAGTCAAACAGCACTTAATTGGGAGACATTCCAATGGTATCACTAACCATAGAATAGATGCTATGCTGAACCTGTGGAATATATCGATCCCAATTTACATCATTGCCCACTACAGTAATTCTGAGAGCCTCAATTGCCTTCCTATTTGCCCGTTCACATAGCCCATCAGCATCTTGTCTATAGGGAATAATAGACTTTCCGAATGCCCATTACATCTGCAAGACACTCTAATGTCTTGTTCACAAATTCTCTCCCATTATCTGTAATCAGCACCTCAGGAACCCCATAACAACAAATATATCCGTTAAAGAATGCGACTGCCATCTACTCTGCTGTTTTATGCCTCAAAGGAAAAATCTCTGCGAACCTAGTTAATTTGTCAACAGCCACCAACAGGTGCCTATGGCCATAACTAGATTCTCAGAAACTGGATAGTAAGTCATATGGACCCTAGAAAATGGTCTACTGAGAATAGGAAATGAACCCAATTTACAAGAAATGACCCTTTGGCTTACACGCATTACAAACTGAACAACCTCTCACAAAGTCTTCCACTGACATGAGCATATTCTTCCAAAAGAATTGTTCCTGTATATTCTGATATGTCTTCTCAATACCCAAATGCAGACTGCGAGACCTACAATGAACAATATCCAGAATAAACTCCTAGGGACAACTATGTGCGTTATATCACCCTTATCCTCACTATTTCTCAGTCTGTATCTAATCTTCGTAACTAACAAATTACCCTCTAATTCAAGACCCACAAAAGGCAACTTATAACCCTTCCTAACTAATTCCCCTCTAAGAAACGATTTTGCATCTGCCAAAATCTCATCCTCATCCTGTTTAGATTCTACTAAACTAATATCCCAGTCTATGCAATCTCCAGATACATAACATACATGAGAACCATCCAAATCAGAGAAACTTCTACAAAGGGTGTCCACTACAACATTGTCTACCCTCTATATACCTAAGCTTGGCATCAAAATCTCTGATTGTCAAATACCACCTAGCTCTTTTAGGGGAAAGATCCAGCTTATTGAAAAGATCCAACAATGGCATATGACCTGTAAGAACCTCTTACTTGATTGCCCATCAGTAACATCTTAAAATAAAGCAAACTAGACACTATGGCAAAGGCCTCCTTGTCCACTACCGACCATAGCCATTCATTACTAGCCAGTGTCTTAAACTTCCTACTGTAAAATGCAATCGGATGGAGTCTTCCATTGAACTTCTGCATAGGGCAGGCCCCTATACTATCGTGACTGGAATCTGTCACCAAAGTGAAAGTACTCTCAAAATTAGGAAACTTCTCAATACCCAAATGCAGACTGCAAGACCTACAATGAACAATATCCAGAACCATAGGTACTAAACTTCTAGGGACAACTACGTGCATCGTATCACCCTTATCCCCACTATTTCTCAGTCTGTATCTAATCTTCCTGACTAACAAATTACCCTCTAATTCAAGACCCACAAAAGGCAACTTATAACCCTTCCTAACTAATTCCCCTCTAAGAAACGATTTTGTGTCTGCCAAAATCTCATCCTCATCCTGTTTAGATTCTACTAAACTAATACCCCAGTCAATGCAATCTCCAGATGCATAACATACATGAAAACCATCCGAATCAGAGAAACTTCTACTAAGGGAATCCACTACAACATTGTCTACCCTCTATATACCTAAGCTTGGCATCAAAATCCCTAATTGTCAAATACCACCTAGCTCTTTTAGGGGAAAGATGCAGCTTATTGAAAAGATCCAACAATGGCTTATGACCTGTAAGAACCTCTTACTTGATTGCCCATCAATAACATCTTAAAATAAAGCAAACTAGACACTATGGCAAAGGCCTCCTTGTCCACTACCGACCATAGCCATTCATTACTAGCCAGTGTCTTAAACTTCCTACTGTAAAATGCAATCGGATGGAGTCTTCCATTGAACTTCTGCATAGGGCAGGCCCCTATACTATCGTGACTGGAATCTGTCACCAAAGTGAAAGTACTCTCAAAATTAGGAAACTTCTCAATACCCAAATGCAGACTGCAAGACCTACAATGAACAATATCCAGAACCATAGGTACTAAACTTCTAGGGACAACTACGTGCATCGTATCACCCTTATCCCCACTATTTCTCAGTCTGTATCTAATCTTCCTGACTAACAAATTACCCTCTAATTCAAGACCCACAAAAGGCAACTTATAACCCTTCCTAACTAATTCCCCTCTAAGAAACGATTTTGTGTCTGCCAAAATCTCATCCTCATCCTGTTTAGATTCTACTAAACTAATATCCCAGTCAATGCAATCTCCAGATGCATAACATACATGAAAACCATCCGAATCAGAGAAACTTCTACTAAGGGCATCCACTACAACATTGTCTACCCTCTAAATACCTAAGCTTGGCATCAAAATCCCTAATTGTCAAATACCACCTAGCTCTTTTAGGGGAAAGATGCAGCTTATTGAAAAGATCCAACAATGGCTTATGACCTGTAAGAACCTCTTACTTGATTGCCCATCAATAACATCTTAAAATAAAGCAAACTAGACACTATGGCAAAGGCCTCCTTGTCCACTACCAACTATGGCCATTCATTACTAGCCCGTGTCTTAAACTTCCTATTGTAAAATGCAATCGGATGGAGTCTTCCATCGAACTTCTGCATAAGGCGAGCCCCTATACCATCGTGGCTAGAATCTGTCACCAAAGTGAAAGTACTCTCAAAATCAGGAAACTTCAACACTGGGGGATTAACTAAAGCATCCTTAATATTCTGAAAGGCTGACTGCTGCCCATCACCCCATACAAACTGCACATCATCCCCCCAGGACATCTGTCAAAGGAGATGCTTAAGTAGAAAAACCCTTCACGAACCCATGAAAAAATCCAGCCATGCCCAAGAGGGACTGAAATCTGTTTCTTATTCTTGGGAGTAGGAAAATCTACAATTGCCCTAACTTTATCCTCATTCACTCTAACGCCCTCTTGAGAAATGACATGACCCAAATATACTATCTGCTTTCTTAGAAAATTACACTTAGCTAATTTTATCTTCAAACCCGCTAAACTAAGCCTCCTAAAAACTTCCCTAATAACCTCTAAATGTTCCTCATCATAATCAGTGGCAACTAAGATGTCATTCATATAGACAAAAATGGTTTTCCCTAACAACCCATGCAAAATTATATTCACTAGCCTAGTAAATGTCAGAGGACTACCTGATAAACCAAACAGCATCCTCATGAACTCATAATGCCCCTTCGGCAAAGAAGAAGCCATATTCTTGTGACTCTCCTCGCTAAGCGGTACTTGCATATACCCTTGCATCAGATCAGTTGAAGAATAAATATTCTTGCCCCCAGTCTCAACAAATAAATCTGGCAAACACGTCACAGGGTAACGATCAGGAAGGGTTTTCTCGTTCAACTTCCTAAAGACCACACAAACCCAAACGGAACCATCCTTCTTAGGCACTGCTAACAACAGAAAATTAAAAGGCAAGGAACTGGGCCTAACTGCCTTCCTCCTCCCACTTATTAACCTCTTGCTTTACCTGTCCTCTAATCTTGAAAGGAATCCTATATGAAGGAACAAGAATAGGCTTAGTCTTATCCTCTAAATGAACCTTGTATTCTAACACATTTGTTAACCTTAACTTATCCCCTTTAAGTGTGACTATGTCCACAAACTCAGCCAGAACATCTTCCACACCCTCAATATATTCTTTAAAATCAGCATTGGCTAAACGATACTTAAAAACCTGCCTCCTATCTTGTAAATCTGCTTCTGAAAATTCACACGTCCCCAACAATAGCAACTGAATTATCTTCATCAACCCAGTCAACAAAATCGACGGCATAAGAACCCTTCTGATAGTTCCAAACTGAATCATTACAGTTTAGCAACTCCACCCAAGTATCCCCTGAACTCGACACATTGCTTCTAGAAACCGTACACACTACCCCCTTCAGCTCTTTGCTACACTCATCCACACACACCTGTCTGGGTTTATAAACACTTTTCACTTGAACTTTCACCATAGAAACCATACCAGGACCTAGAACCACATCACCCAACAAAACCCCCTTATAACATTTCCTACCCACATTAACATGATCAGAATCCACCCACAAATCCTCATGTACACCCAATCCATTATCTTCATCCACTCTACTTATATCCATTCCCTCGTAAGGTACAAAAACGCCAGGTACTCCAACAATTATACCGCATACCCCTGTATGAACAGAGATTTTGTGTCGCCGACATGCTGGATGACCCAGTAACAATGCATTCCACAAAGCAGCTCTTCATATAACCAAAAATGGTTCTGTAAAAGTTCTACCTCCAAGAGATAAACACACATTTACATAGTCCAAAACCCGTAATCTATTTGCTTGAACACCACATACTGTCTCTTTAGCAGGCCTTAAAAAACGATCAGAAAACATTGATCAGAACAACTCATACTTCATCAAATTAATAGAGGTGCCTGTATCTATAAAGGTATTCACATCAACCCCATACACAGACCCTTTTATCCCTGGCTTCGGCTCTGAGGGTTCACCTAAAATTCCTATATCACAAGAAACAACCCCTTTTATCCAAACTAAGGAAGCCTTTTGCTTCATTGAAAGCTTCTACCCCATCCATTATTTTCTTGGCAACTAAAAACTTTGACCTCCTACAAAAATTTCGAGGGGAACTGGAAGAACGCCATCAACCAGCCCAGGAAATGGTTGAACTCTAGCGTTTACAGACTTAGTTTTATGCAACATCATCACTTTATCCCTATCTTCATTAGCCGCAGCCATATATCGGAACGGATAACCTTCCAAGTTCCAAGAACTTGACCTGATCTCAACTTCATATAACTCCCCAAAGGTAGAAAGAGAAAGGAAAAAAAAGTTAAAAATTCAGCAAACTCCCAACACTAATGCAAATGCGAACCATTAAATCAAATTCTAAACGGCAAATGTGAATAATGAAGTAACCCTAACGGCAGATGTGAACAATTAAGAAAAAAAATTCTAAACACTAAATGCGAATGATGAAGCAGAAATTTCCCCAATAACTTGAAATACTTCAGTCCACCCACAAAAAGGAAACAGGCTCGCAGAGAGAATGGGATAGCAGCATTAAGCGCACTCTATGACGTCACAAAATTGCCACCACTCACTAATGAAAAATACGCTCACTATGTTGCTGACCCAATCACAAAGCAACAAAACTCTCCTTTAACTAGCTCCCAATACAAGTAACTAACAAAAAAAAAACCATAGTAACACTCACGTAATCCCTTCTCACTAAGACGGCTGCAAAATACGTAGTTAACCTGAAAGATAAGACTTTTTTAAATCTTTCAAATGCACGCACTGCTCACTCGCCACAAGTTCTCAACACCATTGAGTCAATAAAGAGTGCATGCTCGTCTCCCTGTAAAAAACTCCTTCAGTCAGCAAAGAGGCATGTATAACAACCAAAGGCACACCCTAATTTTGAACAAATCCCAATTTCCTCATAAGATAAGTCTCTTCGGAGCGTACCTATACACTATAACACCAGAGTGTAATTCCCGCTGCTACCAAATATATCTGTTACCCAGTCAAGAGGAGATTTCATTGCTTACCTTTTTCTACAAAGTCAAGAAGTCCCATTTATTGGTAGCTTGATACTGACTGCATCAAAAGGCTACTGGTAATGCACATCTGTACTACACAACTGCATTCTCTCTCTCTCTCTCTCTCTCTCTCTCTCTCTCTCTCTCTCTCTCTCTCTCTCTCTCAGGCCTATAGCGAGACAAGCTTTACCCAAAATAATTTATTTGTCAAAAATATAACATAACTGGATTGCAAGAAATAAGAGATGAAATAAAATGGAATACTAATGTTCACCAGCCAATTAGACATATTAAAGTCCATCATATCTAACTAATTATTCTCTCTACATCGTTATCTGACAATAGGTCAAAATAAGTCAAAGTCCGGTATATTCCCAATGAGTACATTATCACCTTTTCCTCAGCGAAACATCTGAAGAAATAAAAAAAACCCTTGTTAAACAAATACATAAAAATAAAGATATGGGAATTCCTCCCATGTTACTTATAAAGCACACACAGTGTAATAAATGCTTGACACAAATGAGACATATGTTAAATGAAAGAAGCAATCTACAGTTTGGGAAACCAAAAGTGGTTCCTACCTCCAAACAGCAATGTTCAGTCTTAATCGACAGGTCTTGAACCACAGAGTCTTCACCGAAGACTTTTAATAATGTTCAGTGTTGTTCTTCAAATGATCATTTGTGTGATAACTAATTCCTTCACACCCAGGGATTCCGCCCAAAAGAAAAGCACAAACTAACTAATTAACCGGAACCTTGATATTTCCGGCAAACGCACTCACAAAGTCTTGTTGCGAGGCAGGGAAGTTCCAACGTCTTGAGAATACCTGATGTATACAGTTTTACTAATTAGGAAATGTGCCAGAGAACAGCTAATCATTCTCTCAAGGTTTTCCACAGTGCATTTAGCCCCACTTATTAATCAAACATTTACTGTGTATTGTAATTCATGAAATACTTGTGACTTATAAGCTTTTTCTTATATATATATATATATATATATATATATATATATATATATATATATATATATATATATATATATATATATATATATATATATATATATATATATATATATATATATATATATATAATTATATATTTAAATATGTTTATAAATATAATCCATAAGACATGACAATAAGGAAGTAAGAGAGGATATACCCCAAAATCTCGACAAGCATTCGATTACACTGCAATTAAAAATTTACATTGAACACACTTTTTGAATACTCATTTAACCTCAGAAAAAGTGTGTGACCCATAAGGTTTTTCGAAGCTCTGACAAAATGCTAAAACAACCAGCATGATTATACATTTTATACAAATCTAGTATTATCAGCTCTCTCAGATGAGATTTCTTAGGTAACAACAGGGAAAAGATGTGAACCACCATCTTGCCATCTCCAAAGTTTGGACTTAACTTAACCTAAGTAAACCTTTTTGTCCACATAAACAATGATCTGTCTCACCAGGTTAGGTATACCTTTTACCCTTTTAGATTTTGATTCCAAGTAAGTGAAAAATCTCTGGAAAATTAGTCCATTGTAGAGTAAAAATTATTTGAATGACGTCCACCCCGTGGAAATCCTGAAAATCCATGCTGTCTTCTTGTAAGGAAGGGTTTTACGTTCATAAATAAACTGAACTACTCCTGCATGCACTTTGATTAGTTTTGAGAAACTAGAAGACTTTTCTGGGTTGAATAAAGGGTTTTTATGAGGGTGTCTTGACCACCAGCAACAAAGGAACTAGACACATGATTAAATTGGTACTTGGATTTTGGACAATAAAGGATGTTATGTCAGAACTTTGACCATTGATATCTTCAATTAAATATGAAGGGCCCTTTATATTTCTTTTTACATAATTGTTTACTTGAAATGCATGTCGTAACCAAGTCAGCAGGATTTTCAACCCCTGAAATAAAATTAAAATTTACATGGACTGTACAACTTTGACTTGTTTGCTGTTAATTAATCCTTAATCTATGCTCATCTTTTCGACCCAGTTTTGTCAACAAATACACAGGATTTTTTGTCTATTAGATTTGTCATACGCATTTTTTAAGTCAATGAACACAAAATATTTTGCTAAGTTATGAGCTAAAAATGTTATACAGGAGGCTGTGCTGATTACTTTTATGAATCCATATACGTAGGATGAAGTAAAGCACCAATCTCGACTGAAAGCCTGTTCAGAGTAACTCTTCCTCGAAACAGGAAGCCAGTGATATTTTTCTAAAGTTCCCACGGTCTCAGGGCTTGGGGACAGGCACATAGTGACCTTTTTCCAGTGGTATGGTATCTTCTCACTCCTGTAAATCATATTGAAAAGCTTAATGATAGGATTGCCTTTCACCATTGCCAAGGCTGATAATGTCACAGGTGACCCTGTTCTTTTCTGGCGCAGTATCCACAAAGATGTCATCCTTAGTCGAGATGGCTGTATTAATTCAACAATTCTGGCAGTGATTTTCATCCCGGTTTACCTTTTATTTTATCAGGTAGGATGCTCGTGGATAAGGCAGTTGCCATCCCTCCACCAGCTACCCTGCCTTGCCTTGTGGGTCTACATGAGCTGCTTTCCTGAGAGCGAGCACCTCTTGCAATATCAGTGCATTTCCATACTTTCTGGGGTAATGTTTCATAGTGGAACACTCCAACAACATTGGCCCAGAATTTTTCTCTGGCTTTCATTTTCATTTCTCGACTTTCCATTGCAATAAACTGGCGAACTCGGTAGCTTTTATCATTGACATTTGCACCACCTACGGGACACAGTTCATTGACTTAGCATGGCATTAGACGTCGATGCCATCCTCATATCATTTGTCATTTTAAGACCCGTTAATATTAGTCTATTTGTTTCTACGTCTCTTGTTTGGTTTTCGTAAAATAATCATATTTTGTTAGGTTTGTTGGTGGCAATAGTTATGAAAAAGGTAACCGGACTATAAACCAGCTGTTGTTCATGTACTGGTGTTAGGTATTACGCACAAAAATGTCTTTTGTTAGTGAACTGCTAGAAAGAAGGCCTAAACTCGAGCACTGTGACACAGAAAGGAAAACAATTGCAGTGACTAGGAATAAAGACATCTTTCGAGTGGTAGGATACGTTCTGATGTACATTAACAAGGAGGAAAATAACAAGGAGGAAAAACTGTTATATCCGTATGATGTAAATTGTATGTAGGGAAAGTGACATCGCGAGAATGATTACTGACTGAGTGGGACGACACAGGAGCAATGGGACCCAAGGAGTGCTGCTGTTCTAGTGGCAATGGGAAATGGATAACTATTTCCAAAGGACCACAGGAGAAGTACAGTGTTCAAGCCGTATTACACAAGGAATAATATTCACGTGGGATGCCATATTTGCTGAATTGTGCAAGTGGCCAAACCAAAGAAAAACACTAGCTCCGAGGAACACTGTTCAGATATTGTAAGGGATGAACGATCATTAGTTGTGACCTGAGAGAAAGAGAAGCTCAAGTGATAAGCCACAAGAGTAGCTTCTGCTCTGATGACATGAACTCGAATCATCATTCATGTTGTATAGCAAAAAAGGACGCTGGAATATGTCACTCTAAGCGGCCTTTGCTGACATTATGGATTTCATAGATTTCGAGTTACAAGATGATGAAGCTCCGGTTTCTTTTCGGTTGGCGAGGCTTTCTGTGTTGGAGGGGAAGGCTATACCTCAGGAGGGGGTGGGGGGGGAATAATATACAGTGAATATTTCTAACATTAAATTTTGGTACAAGACATCGGTAGCAAAAATTAATTCGGTTCGTTTCCTGTCTTTTGGTTCCAGACACGGTTGCAAGGTAAGGTCGCGGGCATGACCGTTTCCATTGCTCTTTGGCAGATTTTTTAATATCACTATTTTAAATGTTTTAGCATCTCTTCACATAATTATTCGTTTTTGCAGAATCATTCTTCATTGAAAAGTTTAGAGGGGACAGACCGGGAAGTAACCTGGCTCAAAAACAAAGGCAAAATTTACGGACATTCTGTAACAGTTTTCATTAACTTTTAGAAAAAATGTCCAGCCGTCTTTTATGTTTTTGGCTGACATTACTTTCCAAATTTCCACTAAGATTCTTGCATTGTTTTCAATTTTCATTTCCCTCTGGCGTCTCCTTTCAACGGTCTCTCTCTCTCTCTCTCTCTCTCTCTCTCTCTCTCTCTCTCTCGTTATCATCTCTTCCTTCACGTTTCTGGCACACTCAGCAACACTTTCTTTTCCTGATACTCTTTATTGAATTTCAAAGCCCGATCATAAGTCAGATTCTGCTCAACCCTCACAAATATCTCTCTCTCTCTCTTTCTCTCTCTCTCTCTCTCACACACACACACACACACATACACACATACGTATTGCTACTATTGGGGTGCCTCTCGGAAATTGTCTTCTTATGATGAATTGCAGGACGTTTAATAATAGTATCTCTCTCCCTGTTTGAATTCTTTATTCTCATGAAGCTTTCGGGTTCCTACTCTTAACCCATCATCAACTGCAAATATTTATTTGTATAGTTTTCACAGCAAGTCAGATTTAATAAAAAATGTATATGAAGGCGAACAGCCAGAAGAGCAAAGTACTGCCACATTTTAAGTTAGAAATTAGAAACATTTGTTGAATAACATACCAGAGCGACCAAAACCTAAAAAAAACAATTTTAATATTATACAATAATAAAACCAACAATACACAGTAAAGTAAGATTGAAATTACAATATATAAAATATGTACACTGACTTATGAAACTACTTAACTGAAACAATTTCCAGGGCAAACTCGAGCTATCATGGTTTAAGGTTGACATCAAGGACTTGATAAGGAGACTTTCTGCAATACGGATCTTTGACAAATCATTTCCTTTAATTTATGATGGAAAAATGGGTGGGTGCTATGGGAGAGGAGGGGCAGTAAGGTTGTGTAGAGTAGGGGTTGTTTTGGAAGGTGGGTGGAGCTGGGGAGTAGTTTCCCTGGCTAGAAGCGGGTAGGGATGCAGCGCTGGATGGATGAAGAGGGTTATTAGACTTACGACAAGCTAGGTCTTGTTTAGTTTTGTATTGTTATGCTTATGATTTTTTTTTTTTTTTTGTATTACGCTACTTTCGTTTATATTTTTCCTTTATTTTCTCATTTTTTATTTTTACAACCTCAATCGTGTGCATATGGTACGAGAGAGAGAGAGAGAGAGAGAGAGAGAGAGAGAGAGAGAGAGAGAGAGAGAGAGAGAGACAACTGAGGTGAAATATCAACAGCGATAAAATATTTTCTTGTTTACTGTTATGTGTGATAATCATACTTAGAGTCAACTAAACTTGTAACGAAATACTGTACAGTAAATCAAGCAAAGCAAGAAAGAAAAATGGCAAATATGATACCCCGCTAAGAAAAACACGAACGCATGCACTGTGTAGAGACGGTAACGTCAACATTGATGAAATGCAACGTGTAGATTTAAATACACCCACACAGGTATACAAGTAAAGCTTCCGTGATATTATGAGGCGTATTGAAAAATAATTAATTGCGATAAAACAGAAAATGATCAGCTGCAGTTTAGCAGCATTCTCAAAATAAATCTACTTTGAATAGTCGTCATTGAGAAATTCTATATGCACTAAAGGTGTAAACACAAGATGTTTTACACAAAAGTTCCATGATAGTCTTTACCTACCGAATGAATTTCATTTTCTGTAAATTGTACTAGGATAGGCTTCCAGACAAGAATACCAAACTTATAGCTTATGTAACAATTCATATCCATCTCTTATAATTAACAACCACTTACCAAAGAAGTGATATAAACAACATCTAGTATGACGTCAACAAACGAATCAGGAAACATGTTTTGTGGTTTTGAGGGATTTTACTTTAACATAAAGTATATTAGTTTATTTTTGCTTACCCATTTTACATTAATGCATCAAAATAGAAATAATAATTCCAATAACACATTTGTTTCTTTTAGCAACTAAAAAATTATTCTCCTAATTCTTTCGCTAGTAGGCTCAATCAGCTGATTCCAAGAACGTAAGCATCAGTCATTGCAAATGGCAGACAATGGTTTTTTTAATGCACATTACAATGATGATATATCATGATGATAATACAGTATAAATGGATTCAGTAAGAAAAATATCAGTTTCATTACCATTAGCATCATGTTAAATACTGCCGTAATAGCTGATTTCACCTATGCAAATGGATACTGAGTGTGTAACACCTAGCCTAGGTCAATAGTTCACACATACACATTTTGTATCTTGTGCATGGTAATACAGTAAGGTAACAGCTGTTAAGAAAGTTGTTGTATAAGAATACATTAAATGTCATAAACACAGTTAGGCTACCTACCTATGAATTGTGTCATTTATGAGAGAGGAAAAGAATTGGTTACATTTTTTAAAGTGGACTTATGAAGTATGTTTTGTTACAAAAAGGGGGTGGGGAAGGTAGATAATTACCTTTTGCATAAAGTTTTCAGTTTAAAGTGTGATATTGGTTGTTTACAGTTATGTGCTATTGACAAGGTTAGGTGAGGAAGGGTGCGGATTTGCCCTTGAACACCCCTAGATCTATTTACTCTCCCTTACCCAGATCTCGTCATTACCCAACTGGCCATTGGCTCTATTAATTTAGATAATTGAAAGGTTATTGTACATATACATATACAGTATGTATCTGTATATATGTATACATATATATATGTGTGTGTGTGTGTGTTACAGTAAGATTGTAAAACCGGGGATTTCACAAAATCCGTGAAATTTTCAAGAATGCGTGAAATCACCAATTCACTTAGGAACGTTTGATCCCCGAGCGACTAGTACTAGACATGGTGGAGCAGTAATTCATCTACACTGTTTCGCCGTATTTAGTACTAGACCCTCGGTGATCAAATGCATTTTGCCATGTTTAGTACTAGCCCCTCAGGGATCAAATGTGTTTTGCCGTGTTTAGTACTAGCCCCTTCGAATCAAATGCAGGGACATTTGATTCCTGAGGGGCTAGTACTTAACATGGCAAAACAGTGTAGATGAACCACTATTTCACTGTGTTTCCTACTGCTCCATGGGGATCAAATGTTCATAAGAAAACTGGTGATTTCAGGAATGCCCTGAAAATTTCAGGGATTTCATGAAATCCCTGGTTCCACAATCTTACGGTATATAACATATATATATATATATATATATATATATATATATATATATATATATATATATATATATATATATATATATATATATATATATATAAATTTATCACATACACAGTTCTGTGCATTAGTAGAATTACTCAAAGGACCTCATTCAAACTGGATGGTATCTAATGGAGCATTTATTCAGAAAAAAAGTTACAAGCTTTCCTGGACAAACAGTCCACATTATCAAGTATCCGTACAGTGAGCAGACGCGTAGTCCAGCTGTATTTATAGCTGTGTGCTGGATACTTTTAATCCTATAATCACCTAGCGCCTCCTGTGTGACCCCCACCCCCTCGTGATCTTGGTCTTTCTCTGCTCCCTCCCTGCTTCTTCCAGGTGTCCGTTTTCCACGCATTCTTTTGCGTTTTTCCTTTGTTTCCTTGCTACTGTGGAGTATACGATTTTTCTAGATATGCTGTCTTCAAAGCCGTTTCTGGTGTTCCCTGCCACTGTGTTGTTGGCGCATGTTATGAAGGCGTTCTCTACAACCAGTCTGGCCGTTTTGTTGGTGTTCCTGTACAGAATACTCATGTTTTCCCAGTCTATTTTATGATCGTTTTCCCAACAGTATTTGGCAACTGCCAACGTCTGATTATAATGCCTTATGTTCTGCAGATGTTGTTTGCTTCGCTCTTTACATGATTTGCCAGTTTCGCCATAGTACCCTTCTTCACAGTCTAGACACACTGCCATGTATACCCCCTCTAATCTCTTTCCCTCTACTGACTTTTTGTTTCTAACTATTTTATTCCTAATGGTGTTTTTGTAGCTGCCTATCAATTTGAAATTATCTAGCTTTTGTTAATGGGTGCAATAGAGTTGTTGTCCGGGACTGTAATTATTTTCTTCCCTAACAAATGTTCCTTTTCTATCCTTTCCCTTTCGCCAAAATAGTTTTTCCTTGCCTTGATGTGTGCCCACTCCCACCAATACTTAGGGTAGCCTAATCTCCTAAAACTCTCCCTCAGGTAATCCAGCTCTTCGTCTAAAAATTCGGGACTGCAAATCCTACAAACCCTGATGGCCAACCCTGTCATTACTCCTATTTTTATTTCTTTCCTATGACTGGAGAACCTATGTATGTATGAACTGGTGTGTGTCTTCTTCCTATATACCTTGAATTTTGAATTTTCCCCTTCCCTCTTGACCAGGACATCCAAGAAAGGAATTTCTCCCTCCTTCTCTTCTTCTATTGTGAACTTGATGTTCATTTAGTTTATTTATGTTTTCTAGAACTTGTGTAGATCTTCTTTCTCCCTTGTGAATAATCAAGATGTCATCCACGTATCTTACCCATTTTACGATATTTAGGTTCCCTTTATTTACTTTGCCCACCTCTTCCTTTTCAAACCATTCCATGAAGATATTAGCTAGAATTGGTGAAAGACTCGAACCCATGGCCACGCCATT
>NC_089796.1:36354163-36364163 GCF_040412425.1 Macrobrachium rosenbergii | reverse complement strand
CGTGATTTATATACAATCATGAAGCTACAAATGTCGCTTAATATCATGCTCTTCAGTGACCTGACCCCTCCACATGGTCACCTTTTCGACCACCTAGTCACATTACCCATGCATTTTCCCATTGAACTCGTCCCTCCAGAACTGGTGAAATCCGATGAGGCCCCTCCATCGCTCCGTTATAAGGTAACGTCCTGACTAGAGGTTTATTCAACAGTCACATATCTTAAACCTTCTGCTGCACTTATTTTCTTCTCTGAAGTGCAAGTTATCACCAAGACCTGACTCACTTAGCTCGGTGTGAATTTTAATGCAAGTATATCGTACAAGAATCGAGTTATCTTGGCACCCTCCATGCAACCCTTGATTTGCCTGGGATCATTATAATTATCCCTGTATAACCACTGGCATTATCAAATTGCAGACGGTACATCGGCTGTGGAAACATCGACTTGTCTTGTTCTTCTTGCAATCAATTCTTCAGTATATGTTTCAAGAGGACAAATCAAAGACTATTCAATTTTTAAACAGTGATAGCATAACTAACCACGTGGCAGCCCTGTTGCATCTACCTGTCATTCCCCAATCTTCTGATTGACATGTTTAATTGTAAATATATTCCATTTAAAGTAAACATAAGTGTCTACCTGTAAAGCCCCTTGTTGAAGCACAGCCCTCAGCCCAACTGTTTTTTTTCTATTAAGTTTCCTGCCTGGCCTAGCAAATTGCAGTCAGATTTTCAAGGTTTATTAGTAAGCCCCCTGTTCACAAGCTAGATCCACGATTGGATCCCTGAACAAGGAATACAGTAAGTAGGCTAGGTAAGAACTTAAAAGCTGGACACGAGATTAAAAATGAATCTGGTAACTTAAATCCTAAAATAAGCACAAGCAAGCAAGTTCCCACAGCGTAAGTACGATGTTATTATTTTTAGCTTATCATAGGTGTGAATAAAATTGTGACTCTGTACATTGTTAGGAACAATAGGCACCATGCATGCTAACAAGATTTTTCATAGCGAAGAGAGAGCGTATCTTCCAAAAGACACAAGAATTGTGACTAACACATGGTAGTCTGCATGTCTTAACCGCTAGGATCAGCTAAGCAGTGAAATACGAATATAAATGATAAAGAAAGGAAATAGTGCACTTATTTCCTCCATGTGCCTGAACAATTTGTCGTCCAAAAATTAGCTAGGTACACAGTAAAATTTGGGCTGTGAATTATAGCCCAACCAGAAATTTTCGCTTCACTGGAGTACAGTATATATATCTCTCTCTCTCTCGCTCGCCATAGCAAAAGCGCTAGGTTTTCGTAAAAATCCTGGTTAAGATTTTAAATAATTATTTTGTTGCGTCCAAGAAAAAAAAATATATAATTTCATTTGCTAACACGTGAGCCATTGTAAACCCCGAACTCATTGCCTTTGAATGCCATTTTAACTATTAAGTAATTAAGCAAATCTCTATGCATTCATAAATCCCGAGTTCCAAGCTTAGAAAACTGTTCCAATAGTGTTCGTCTTTTCATAACTTTTCGTGCGAGATTTCGCTCACAACAAACAGCACGTGTTTTACCCAGCTGCTCTCCACCCCTCGTCATATACCATGCGAGCGCGACCATTGTGTTGATAGCCATGTAAAGTCCCTGCTCAACGTGTTCTCTGTAATGAACATCCTGTTTTCTGCATTGCCTTCACATTTGACCTAGGGTAGGACAAACACAAATTATTATCATTGTTATGAATTGTATGTTTTATTACCTGTTCAAGTGACCATGCATTATGTATATGTAACAGAGTATTTTTATATCAGACCAGATGTTGTTAATCATTGTTTTCTGTATGTACCTGTCCTGTTTTTTGTAGAGAAATAGTTTGACCTCAGGTCACCTGTAAATCTTTGTACCCACGGTCTCTGCATTATACGCAGATGTCTGCACGCCACTTTATAAGCGGGTCGCGTCATCAATAAACCAGCAGTACTTGTCTTCTTGCTCATTATTTCGCACCTCTCTCAGAGTGATGACCCCCGCAGAGTGGTTCCCGGAAGCCATTAACGGACCCTAACAGCAACTTAGTCTTGGCCCAATAAACCAACCCACACCCCTAACGGACTAACTACGGTGCTCTAACAAAGCATTCAGACGTTACCGACCCTCGTCAGCAAGTCACCGGCATTATTAGCGGACCCACACGGCACGCTCCCAAGCATGTATTGACGCGAGTGTTCCCTCACACTCCAAGTGAGAGCAAGGAATGAGCATGGACACAGATATTCCTAACCACATACAAATTACCCCGAACTTCTCAGAGGCGGATGTCTCCCTCTTGCAACCCCCTTCCACGCGCTCCTCCACGCCGGTACCTGCACCCCACACGATGACCCCCCGACAGACCAACCAAAGGCGGCCCTCAGCATAAGGCTGCCACCATTCTCCCATCAAAACGCAGCGTCCTGGCTCTACAGGGTCGTTAGCAGTTCGGTTATCAGGCCTAACCGATGAGGTGTTGAAGGCGGACATCGCCATCAACACCCTCCCCGTGGTTAATGACGACGTCAAGCCCCGCCACCTTCCAGGAGTTAAAAGCCACTCCCGTTGAGACCTGCTCCCTGCCAGTCTCCGAGAGAGCCGCCCGTGCCCTTGACCTCGCCCTCAACCCCCGGCAGGAGGGAAACCTCTTGGAAACGTGGCATGTCCTCCAGGGTCTCCTCCTCCTCCTCCCCGAGACTGACAGTAGCTGCCGGCGCAAAGAGATCAGCCCGTCGAGGGAGACCTTCCTGCGCCAGCTACTACCAGAGGTCCGTGGGCAGATCACAGAGGCATACACCCTGCCAGTCGAGGACCTGATCAGGGTGGCGCACGCAGCAGCTGACTGACTCCACTAAGGCAGCAAAGCAGGCATCCATGCCCGCACACCCCATCAACTGCCTCCAGCCGCCCACCACGGAGGGCATCAATGTCATCGCCCAGAGGAAGCCACCCCACCAGCAGGGGAGGGAGAGGCCTGGGCTTTGTTATTACCACCAGAGGTTTGGGAAAGCTACCTGGAATTGCAAAACCCCCTGCCTTTTCTTCCCTCCAAAAGATGGGAGAGGTGGTGGCCACCCTCACAGGACACCATGGCAGCAGCAACTGAAACACCCAGGGGCCCCGCACCAGTAGGCTTTTATGTTTGCGACACCATCTCCGGCAGGATCATGTTGATCGACACCGGAGTCATGCAGTCAGTGTTCCAGCCTTCCAGAGAGGACCGCAGATGTCTGCCAAACCTGGCTGCCTCCCTGACGGCTGCCAACGGGTCCCCCATCCTCTCCTACAGCACCAAGCTCCTGTTGATCTCCATCCTTGGCCTAAAGTACAGGTGGAAATTCATCGTCATGGACGTTAGGACCCCACTCCTGGGTGCGGACTTCTTCGCCCGCTTTGAACTAGCAGTCGACATTGGCTGCAAACGCCTGCTGGACACCGAGTCCTGCCAGTCCCTGCCCTTGTCGCCAGGCCCCAGGGAGCCCGCCATCTGTTCCGTCGTGCCCCACCAGTATGGTTCCCTCCTGAAGGAATTCCCAGATGTCTTCAAACCCAAGCTTCGCCAGGTGCCCGGGCCCCCTCCCCCCGCCAAACACGGGATATATTATCACATCAAAACAAAGAGTCCCCCGACACACGCGAAGTTCCAGAGGCTTCCCCCACAATGCCTTCAGGAGGCCAAGAAGGCCTTTGCTGAGATGGAAAAGATGGGCATATGCAAGAAGGCTCCCAGCCCGTGGGCCTCCCCCCTTCACATGGTGCAGAAAATGGACGGCACCTGGAGGCCCTGCAGCGACTACAGGTGGCTCAACCTCGCTACAGAGCCCAACCACTACCCTCTACCAAACATGCAGGACCTAATGGCCTCCTTCCACGGGGCCAAAATATTCTCAATGTTAGATCTCTTAAAATCAGCCGCTGGTCCATGCCTTCACGAAGCTGGGGGACATATGGTCCTCTAGGCAGCAACGGCACCTCACGGCCATTGCGAAGTTCACCTGCACCATCAGATACCTCCCCGGCAGGAAGATCCCAGTAGCTGACGCCCTCTAGAGGATTGAAATCGACGCAGTGCAGCTCAGGATCGGCTTCAAGGACCTCGCCTGCAAACAAGCTGACGACCCAGAGACCCCAGCTTACTACACAGCCGTCATGTCACTGAAGTGGGAGAACGTACCCCTCTGCCCTGAGGGTCAACACTGTTGAGCGACATGAGCACTGGCCGCCCCCGCCCACTGGTGCCCGCCTACCATCATCAGCTGGTCTTCGACGTCATCCACGGACTATCCCACCTCTCCAGAAGGACGACAGCCAGGCTACTGATGGAGAAGTTCGCTTGGCACGGCATACGGAAGGACCCAACGGCCTGGGCAAGGCAGTGCATGCGGTGTCAGGCCAGCAAAGTCGGGCAGCATACCGAATCTGGGGTGGGCGAGTTTCCCCAGCCGAGGAGACATTTCAGGCACATCCACGTTGACGTGGTGGGTCCTCTTCCCCCGTCAGGAGGAGCAAGATACCTTCTAACAGTCGTCGACCACTTCACCAGGTGGCTCAAAGCTATGCCTATGGAAGAAGCCACCTCCAGTGTGTGTGCAGAAGCCCTCCTCTCCAACTGGATCAGCCGGTTCAGTGTCCCGGACCATATCATGACAGACAGAGGTCCCGCTTTCCTGTCCAAGCTGTGGACCACCCTGGCACGCCTGCTGGGGACCACTCACCACTGCCCACCGCCTACAACCCCGCAGCCAACGGAATGGTGGATAGGTTTCACAGGTCCCTGAAGGCATCCCTCATGGCTCGTTGCACCTCCAAGAATTGGAAGTACCAGCTGCCCTGGGTCCTCTTCAGATTGAGAACCGCCCCCAGAGCCAACGGTGACCCCTTCTCAGCAGAAAAGGTCTACAGGAAGACTCTGGTAGTCCTGGGGGAACTCATCGCAGAAGACAGGGATGACATAGCAACGCAGAGGCTCCGCGACAGGGTTGGCAAGTTCGCCCCCTGCCAGAGAACATACACCAACAGGATGTCCCCCTTCATGCCTCCCGGTCTATCCTTCACCACCCATGTCTTCGTCAGGGACGACGCTGTGCAGCCACCCTTAACCATGCCCTACAGAGGACTTTTCCTTGTGCTCAAGAGGAAGAAAAAGGCATTCCGGGTAGCCGTCCACCGAAGGGAAGACTGGGTGTCTGTAGACCACCTCAAGCTTGCATTCCTGGAGGAGGACGTCGGGGGTGGTTCCCAAAGCTCCCCGCAGGAGATAGCAACCCCCCGGCCATCCCCATGCGCAGGAAAACGTCGTGGGCGTCCCCGGAAAACCCTGAAACCAGGCAGGGGGGCACCCCAACACACCACTCCAGGGGCCGCTGGAGAAGGCAACCACCCCCTCCAGTTGACATCGAGAAAGCTGTGCCCCCTCCGTCGCCCCAGCAGATACCTGCTTTAATCAGACATTACCTACATCTTGGGCTTGTGGGGGGGGGAGTATTGTAAAGTCCCCGCTCAATGCATTCTCTGTAATGAACATCCTGTTTTCTGCAGTGCCTTCACATTTGACCTAGGGTCGGACGAACACAAATTATTATTATTATTATGAATTGTATATTTTATTGTCTGTTCAAGTGACCATGCATTATGTATATGTAACAGAGTATTTTTATATCAGACCAGACATTGTTAATCATTATGTTTTCTGTATGTACCTGTCCTGTTTTTTGTAGAGAAATAGTTTGACCTCAGGTCACCTGTAAATCTTTGTACCCGCGATCTCTGCATTATATGAAGACGTCCGCACACCGCTTTATAAGTGGGTCACTTCATCAATAAACCAGCAGTACTTGTCTTCCTGCTCATTATTTCGCACCTCTCTCACAACCATACTATTCAGGCACGGGCCAGTCAGGCAACTTTCATATTTAAATAGAGTAAATACATTGTTGACTTGACCATAAGAAAAATATTCAACCCATGCACGTTAGTTATAAGCATTTTGTACTCGTCATATCAGGGAGGATTTATTTACTTCGCCTCGGCGCTGAAATTTAAAACAGCGTCATATTCTTTGCTGTGCATTTGGTTACCTTCGTACTGCGCTCAGCTCAGTCCTTTTGCCAAGTAAGGACATGTGTCAACGAAACTTATTTCACAGCGTATGCTCATCTCTTGCTTTCGCTTGTTGTTATTTGGGGCCATACTTGAATACGCTTGTATGTCAGAATGCAAGAAGTGAGGAATGTGTAAAGAGCAGGCTGGTTGCCCGGGATAGGCTATAGTCTCCATGCATCCCCGCACATTTTAATATTCTTAATCGCTTGCTTGTTATTTTCATATTGATTGATAGCCCTACCTATACTTTTTAGGTAGCATTGCCATCCATGACATTTAAGCTACAAAATTTTATGAGACACAAGATGATAAATGATGAATGCACTGCGATGCCATGTAAGGAATGAAAGAATACATTTTATCTTTAAAAATTTCTTGTTTATTTCACTACCAAATATCTTACCATTAAGTTTATTGAAGTAAATAATTCATATATCATTATAATCCTTCAACCATTGGCTTGACGTGTTTACTGATGAAATTGGGAAACACTACTATTCTTTGGGTAAAACCGAGGTGTAATGAAAGTTATAACTTTTGAAAGACATGTTCCTCAGGTCTCGAAGTGAAGATGTGCACACTCCAGAGCCTTGAGAGAGACTGCACACTGACCATTTTCCAGCGCTGTGATTGGCTGACCACTAGCCAACCAGGAACGTCGTAAGGGACGACGCTAGGTACCAAATGCACGGCTGATGTGAATGTACTATAGACAGGTTAGAGCAGGAAGAACAAGAGAGGCAAGACAGGTTAGCTAAGGAAGATCGGGATCGAGCCCAAGAGCTCATCCTGGCTGTCCAAGGGGTCTGTAGCCCTACAACCACGCCTTCACCATCCTCTATCACTGTCACCAGCTCCATGATGCCAAAATGGAATGACCTGGAGCCCGAGGCCTGGCTCAACCAAGTGGAAGAGGTCCTCAGGAATTTCAAGCCCCAGTCTGCAGAAATCGCTATGCTGCTGTCAAAATATCTGGAGGGAAAGGGCCAAACCGCATTCCGCTCCATTCCATTAGCAGACCGTGGAAATCTTGCAGAGGTCCAGAAGGCCATAATTAAGGCCTACGAGCTCACCCCCGAGAGAAGGAGACAACGTTGGAGAGGACACCCAAAGGAGGCAGGTCAAGCTTAGGCCAACTGGGCATGCCATAAGTCCCAAGCAATCAAGCAGTGGTTAGAATCCTGCAACGCTTCCTCTGCTGAGGAGATAATAGAAATCTTTCAGCTCGAGGACTTCCTACACTATGCCCCTCCGGCCCTCACTACCTACCTCTGTGATAAGAACCCTCCGACGCTAGATGAGTGCTGCTGTTTGGCAGATCACTGGGACACCCATCATCCTACAGCCAGTTCCTGGGCCATAAGATTTGGCCCTCTGCTCCCAACTCTGGTCAGCCTCCGCCCAAAAATGGATACCTTCACAAGAAGCCCATGTGCGGCTATTGTAAAAAATATGGGCACCCAACAGAACAACACCGCTCAAAGGCTGAGAATCATCCAGAAAATCCTGCTAAGTCCCTCAATGAGATCCCACCAAACCGAGCCACGTCTTGCTCTGGAATGAACAACAAAGGGCCTGCCTCCTCCCATGGGACAGTGCCATGCCGAAACTACAGCAAAAATTATTGCACCACTTGTCAGGTTCAAGGAAACTCTGCTCTATGGGTAAAATGACCTAGTAAAACAAAACCAACCATCATTGCTTTGGCAGTGACAAATCCAAAAACCTTAGGCCCTCCAGCCAAAGATCCTATATCTGTGGCACCTCCCAGAGGTAGCTACCCCGCCAGCCAGGTCACAGCATTCTATGAAACTGGTGCGCAAATCTCCTTTACAAGAGAAGATAAGGTCCCCTGAGGGGCTACCATTGACAGACATAAACTTATTGCAATGGACAGTATCAATCGAATGAAGATGATTCGACCCACTGTCAAGCTAAGGGTCACCAGACCTCAAAGATCAAAAAATTTGCACTCTTGCAGTAGCTATTTACCTTCCTGGAGGCTATGACCTCCTCCTGGGAGAGGACTTCCGGTCCCCTCCAAGTTACAGAAATCCAGGGGTCCTAACCCCTCAACAAATAAATCACCACCCAAGAGTCCTCAAGGACCTGCCTTAAACCCCCTGCCAGTGCCACTTGAGTGCCCTGAGCAGTGCCAGGTAACGACTTTCGAGCCCCTTATAAATCACATTCCAGTGCCAGGTCCTGCCCCAGTGCCAGTGCCAAGGCTCACCCTGAATCTTCCAACAAGGGATCCCAGTCCAGGTCGCCTCTCCCACTCCGGCTTGGCACCACTACCAGTGCCAGTGTAAGAGCCAATCCACATTATACTCAGGTCTCCTCCGGATTGGGTGAGCAGAAGCTCACCCAAAGGTGTGGCCTCGCAACCTGTGCCTGGGATGGTCATGGCAACCTGCAAGCCTCTCATGCCCACCACAATCTCTTCTCCTCCTTCCCAGTTATCCACAGACAAACCCATGAATAAGTTCAAGGAACTGCAACAACTAGTAGTGGAGCTTGTAACGAATGCCTCTACTTCGGCTATCAAAGAAACCAGGACAGGTGGCACTTCTGTCTCCCTCGGACTCAGTTCCACTGATTCCCCTACCAAGGAGGTCCACCAAAGAAAGTTCACAGGCACAGATAAATCCAGGTAGCCCAATAAGAGCTGTTGAGCTCTCCTCGCACCAGTGCCCTCTAGCACAGTGCATCACCTTTATCTTACGAGGAACTTTGGCACCTCCTTCCAGAGGAGGATGCCTGGTTTCTCCCCCTGTTTATCCTTCTCACAACTGTGTGACTTTATTTCTTATTGTGATGTTTCCTTCTACCACTGTGATCATTTCTCTCTATCTTTCCAATCTTCTAATTTAATATTTCTCGGGCAACCTTGCCTCTTCATGAACCCTTTGTATAAGCCTGTAAATGACACCTCATCTTAATTTGCTTCCCACTCTGCCAGTGCAGAGTGAAATCGCCAGATTTTTTTATACCATAAGTCCTTTGACTTCCTACTTAATGCCTACAATGGCATGGTAACTTTTAAACTGAATATAACAGAGCCTTTCAGCCTAACTGCACGAGTGCCACGCCTGGTACAATGCCATTACCATCGCCATTGGCAGTTGCTCGTGCCAGAGGGGTCGCACCCTCTGGCTGCCCTTTTGTTGCCCTATGAGGCTAAAGAATGAACTTAGCCAGCTTCCATAGGCTAAGGAATGTAATTCTGGTATATTAATCATAACTTTTACTTACTCTCGCATCTAACATTTATTTTTACCTGTGACTCGCAAGCCCATGTACTTCACATACTTGACTGTCCTTCATTGTACTTAGCTTCATGCCGCAAGGTACCCGGGTTGTTAGTGCCAAATCTGGAACCATGCCGCCACATACAAGTATCATGGCATCACCTAATCTAAAGCCCATGAATTCATTGTTATAATGCCTCCTCAAGGCACCCTAACAGCATGACTTTGGACTGTCAAAGTAACATTACTAATTAAGTGCACGTCTAACCTGAAGTTTTAATGTCGTACTAATCCTATTATTGCTCTCTGTGTTGTTACGTAGTTTCTTAAAGTATTAATTCATAGACCTTTTAATTTTGTATTTGCTACATGCTGCTTTAATGTAATAGCATGAAAGATATATAACTTTAACTTGCAGCGTAATGTAAACTACATCAAGTCCAATTTAAAAATCAGTGATATGTACTTTGCTTTTGATTTACTTGCAGAATCAATTATTTTTTTTCTGAAATGTAATGTTACCACAAAAGGGAAGCAGCAAGTTATCAGTTTGTTCAGTTGAGTTCACTTAGTTCTTGACATTTCCACCCAATTCAAGGTGCAATTGTCTGCTTTGT
>NC_089796.1:36336663-36344163 GCF_040412425.1 Macrobrachium rosenbergii | reverse complement strand
ATGAAGATCTAATTGGGAGATTAAAATCGCTCTGAGATAGAGTGAGTAGGGGGAGGATGACAATGGGAGGGTGGTGGGTGAGAAGAGAAGGGAGGTGAGAGGAGTAGGGAGATGAGGGAGAGTTGGTGAATGGGAAGGACATCTGTAATCTGCCAAAGTCATTCCTCCTGATCCCTTGGATGCCAAAGACGCGGAGTGGCTGGGCCAGATACTGTCATCTCTCATCCCCCCAACACCCCCGGCCCGCCCCTCCCTATCTTCCCCTGTGGAAGGACTGTTTCCACCCCACCCCCTAACTTTCCCGTCCTAGGTGTCCAAACCTACCCCCCAACCCCCATCCTCCAACAAGCCTTCAATTAGCATTGCTCCTTCCGAGGTTTTCCTTATTCACGATTATCTTTTCATAATCTATATTCTTGCAGACGTCACATTGGTCGTTTTTTTTTTTTTTTTTTTTTTTTTGCTCTTGACGTTTTTTCGCGTATTTTGATATCTTCTGCACATGAGAAATAATTTCCATGTTTTCGTTATTAAGTTGCAAAAGTAATTTTTTTTTTATTTTGCTTCCAGCTGTTGTTTAATGGAAGGCTTCAACGGCAGGTGGTCGCCGTTTTTTTATTTTTATTTTTAGGTTAACAGATGTAGCCAATATCTTTTCTTGACGTTCCTAATAAATTCATGCATAGAATAATTCTCTCTCTCTCTTTAACACGTACACATTCTCAAGCTAGGCGTCACTTCTCATTCACGTTCCAGGAATCACTGCTGCTCTTCAGTACGCAGTGCCTCTTTGTTATTTATCTCTCAGCATTTTATTAATATCATCTATTTTTTTGTCGTTCTCCTGAAATAATTTCTAAGTGAAGCCTCAGCCTTTCCTTAATACAGTTATATTTCGAACACATCCGTGAATCGCCGTCGCCTTATTTGCATGATCATCCTCACGGCCTTCGTCCTTCCCTCTCCCAACAAGCGTTACTCTCCTCGCCCTGTGGCCATTTCCTCTTTTTGTGTTCACTCGGGCTCCCTCATTCTAGCACCATCCCATTGGGATCTGGCTCGTGAATTGGCCTGGGTCGAAAGGGTTCCAATGCAGGAGAGAGGGATCCAGTCCGGCCGTTTGTCAAAACGAATCTGACAATATTCACAGATATAAAATAACTTCTATGAGGCAAAATGGGCCTTCACTTCAAAATGGACTTTTGAGACAGAGAGGGGAAGAGAGAGTTCGAGTGTGTGTGAGTTTGTGTTTTAGAGAGAGAGAGAGAGAGAGAGAGAGAGAGAGAGAGAGAGAGAGGGAGTTTTGAACATTTTATTTGTCCATACCTACAGGAGTAAATGTTATGTTCACAAAGACCGTTCGTTATCGTGTTTGGCAGAGGTCAGTCAGCATAGCAGAATGTTAAGACAACAGAAAACGTTGGAAAATGCATCGCCTTCAGCTAGGAGAAGTGTCAGAACGGATAGATAACCTTTTGGATGAATTTATGACAGGACCGGATTTAATCAGTATTTGTTTCTTTGCAGTTTATCATTGTGTGTGAGAGTCGAGAGATCCCTGTATCTAATATGACAGTTCTTATCTCGGAGACAATTTGTCTTCTAGTTTCCTCAAAGAATCAAGTCCAACTGGTGACACAACCCCTCCATAAGTGAAGTCATAAATTTTCGCTATGGGTTAATTTGTCAATGAAATGGATCCTGTATGGTGTTACTTTAGAGATTAAACAGGAATTCATTAAATTGGAATCTGAAAACGCGAATGCCTGCATTTAAACTAGAACATTTTCTTTTTCTTCAGGACGCGCCAAAATGCATTCCATCTGGCACAAATTATGTCCACCAATCGTGTAATTGTGCGCTCGTCCGTCGTTCGGGAAAAGTTGGACTGCACTTTTAGACACCGTTAAGATACTGTTTTCTCATTGAGGCTCTGTACGCTACTTGCAGTTGATACATTTTGCACTATGCTTGAAATTGATACATTTTGTACTATACTTGAAAGTGATACATTTTGTATCCATGTAAAGTTGATTCATATTGTTATTTCAGTATTTGTATTATGTAATTATGCTTAACTTTCGTGACTGCTGCTTTGATGCAGAAATGATCAATCAATTATTTAACCAATTAGTTTTCTAAACAGAAGAAATGCTGCAGCTTGTCCTTTGGTTCTGACCGACAGTTTTTGGAACTTGTACTGAATTTATAGCAACTGAAGGTTCCATGAGAGTTTCTGTTTACTTGACGTAATTTTATAGGTATTATTTACTTGCAACCGTAATCGCTGTCTATGCTTCTATAAGGTGCCATCACTGAATTATAAAGTCTGAGCTTCTAAATTTGATTTCTTTGTGTACTCTTGAAATAAAGGACATAAGGACAAATTTTTTTTTTACTTCATTGTTGATATTCTTTGGAGGTTGGTTTCAGTAAACCTAAACTAAAGTTATAAAATATAAGTTCAGGAGTGGATGAGGAGTTTATTATAAGTCTCAGTTCATTCATACTAACTGATATCACTTCTATGTGTAGAGAATTCCAACATTCAGTGTTATAATGTACGTGACAGTAAGTAGATTAAAACACATACAGATCCTGAAATCTCTGGGCTGTTTAATCCCTAAATGAAAAAAAAAAATGTTTTGCTTTCCAACTTAGATTTCGACGATAAGCTGCAATGGTCAGGCCCCGAATTCCTTGGCACTAGTAGCGGAAAGGCGGTTCCTTCATGCATGCTTCGTGTTCTGAATAACATTTCTCCACCTGCTAGAATAACATTAAGCTGCCTAGTCCATGATTGGCTAAAGTCTACTTCTTATCATTGTATGTAAAATAAAGTCCCAGGCTCGGATCCTGGCCGGGATATGTATGTGTGTGTGTGTGTGTGTATATATATATATATATATATATATATATATATATATATATATATATATATATATATATATATATATATATATATATATATATATATATATATATATATATATCCATATATATATATATATATTTATATTATATATATATATATGTATATATATATATATATATATATATATATATATATATATATATATATATATATATATATATATATATATATATATATATATATATATATATATATATATATATATATGTATATATATATATATATATATATATATATATATATATTTATATCTATATGTATGTGTATCCATGTATATCTGTATATATATATATATATATATATATATATATATATATATATATATATATATATATATATATATATATATAGATATTTATGTATATATATTTTATGTGTAGATACATATGTAATATATGTATATATACAATATATATATATATATATATATATATATATATATATATATATATATAGACTACTTGTCACATTTTTTACAGATACGCTTCTTGCCACAATGCCCTCATAACTTTGATTCTTCGCGCTTTATTGGATATGCTTGTTACTACAAAGCCTTAAGATCCAAGAGCAAGAAATTTGAAGAAATCGCGATGTCCGGTAGCAGGAAACGAACCCACGTGATTATGGTAACACGGGTTTGTTTCCCGCTACCGGACATCATAATTTCTTCATATTTCTTGCGCTTGGATTTTAAGGCATTGTAGTGACAAGCGTATCAAAAAAAGCGAAAAATTGAGAAGTTAAGAGGGCATTGTGACTATGACAATTACATATATATAATATATATATATATATATATATATATATATATATATATATATATATATATATATATATATACATATATATATATACATTGTTTTATTTAGTATTTCTTTGCTTTTGAATGTTCATTTGCTGATTCCATCGAACAAGATTTTTCTCAACTCCTTTCATTGATTGAATAAAGGATTTACTCTTCTGGATAACACTCTCTCTCTCTCTCTCTCTCTCTCTCTCTCGCTCGCTCGCTTCTGGTTTTCCTTTGTAAGTTTTTCTTCCTTTCTGTATTTTTGTTTATTCTCTCCTCTTCTTTGTCTAGCCTTTGTTCTCTATCTCTCCATCTTCGCTGTGTGTGTGTGTGTGTGTGTGTTTATGTGCATCTCCCCTTCCCCATTTTTATACTATCGCATGAAATAACGACGGCGTTTCCCACAGTAATTGAATCAGCACATTTTCATGATTCCCACATCCACCCACCCTCTGGAAAGCCCTCGCCATAACTCGGAACATTTTCCATTTTCAAATCCGTAATCAGTTGTTCGAACATCTCCTCTATATCTCTCGCTCTCTCTTTATAATGTTAATCGCAGTATCCATTTCGGAAATCACAAAAATCATCCCATAATTCCTCTCAATTTTTAATATATCCCAGCCCCCCTTCCACATCACCAGCGCGTCAAAGCTACAAATTGTTCCCGCCATTTCCGTCATATTGGTTTGAATTTTTCACCGTTTTTACGCACGCATATTTCTGGCGGGAACCTTCCATAAGGCACACCTGTAGCCACCCCATTTACATACATCAGCACGAGTCCCGTTCCATGCAACATGACTCGGGCTTTGGTTTTATGCTCTTTCCGAATGATTTCGGTCACTGCGTATCTTCAACCACTGGCATTTTGCATATTGTTTCATTCGCTGAGAGTGACGTGTCTTGCCCTAGAACCTTTCTAAGTCTTTTGATAACCGAAGTTGTAACGATATATACGTCCGCTCTTTTGTTAAGAATTGGAATAAGTCTGATATCACCATCAACACTCGCTTGGTCAGAGGCAAAAATTATGGCGCGAACATTCTGTATAAGAAGGCTGGCACCGTATACGATTGTTGCCACGGCTTAATATTAATTGTTCCATAAAGTATAGTCGCCATTCATTATTTTTCATCGTTCTTCTGGCGTTTCCAAACCCAAGATGTGTCAGAGGAACAACCCGATGAAGGAGGAACAAAGGCTGAAGTCAAAGTTTTTACGAAAGTACTTGTCCGTCCCTCTTTGTCCAAGCTAAGCTTTGACAAATGATAAAAAAAAAAATGTTATATGAGTGTTCTTTCATTTGTTTTCGATGTCTTTCTCTGGATTTTGTCTCTGTGAGCCATATTTCTTCGGAAGGGGTTGGGCTTTATCGGTATAAACGATCGGTTCCATAGGCCTAGAGATGAGGTGAGGTAACTGCGGCTCGATTGAATGAATTTCCCCTCATCTTAGTAAAGCGAACGACCGAGAGATAATGATTCATATTTTTATCATTTTCATGATTAACATCGAATATTTTTCTTATAATTTCTAGTAACAGATCTCTGCTAATAAAAGAATCACTCGTGCATCAGGTAAGTGAAGAAACAGAGCTGAATGTCCAGGCTGAAGTTGCATTAATGGCTGGAGGTATTATTCATTCATACAGTATGTACAGTGTATGATACACTAAATTATCTTAACATTTGTTCTAGTATATTTTTTATATAATTTTAACAACTTCAAGTATGGTGGTTTTTATGTGATGAGTAGGCCTTCTCCACGGGCAGTTTATTGCCTCTTCTCCGTCAGACCAAGAACGAAAAGAGATAAAGATCGAGGGGATTAGAGGGAAGGTGGAAAGGGGAGAGCTGTGGCCATTAACACCATTTGTGACGTCATATCTTCGTAGAGGAGTGAGGGGAGTGCTAGAAATTGTTACTTTTGAATTGCCTCATTTTACTTGAATGGAGTCAGAAGGAATGTTGTTTCACTTCGAGGGAATAGATTCATATTCTTACATCAAAGTTACGAATGATACGAGATATCCACCGTGATTAAAGCTGTACGGTGACCCTCCTCTCACAGCTTGTGCTCGTGAAGGGAGATCCCCTTCGCCACTTCCCTGACAACACCGCCAGAGTCTCCGATGCAGAAAATGAACAGAACTGTTGCAAAAAGTTCGATAAGTGTAAGATATATTAATGAAGTGCCTTAGAACTTACGAATAGACGCTGCAAGGATAAAAATCCGTGGTAATATTTTATTTGTTACGGTTGATCGAATAGAAACTAGGCTATATGCGTGCGCGTGCGATGGAAATTTCTGAATAAAACGTGAATTGCTTTTTTTTTTTTTTTTTTTTTTTTACTGAAAATCATTAGAAGAGAGGAAATACTGAAAGCTGGAATATAATTATAAAAACCCTTAAAACTAACACAAAGTTAGGTCGGGCTTCAAGTTTACTATCGCAGGTTGATATAGTGCCAATCTCTCTCTCTCTCTCTCTCTCTCTCTCTCTCTCTCTCTCTCTCTCTCTCCATAAATGTGAGATGAAGCATTGCTAATTTAAGTCCGCGTCACTGTATTGAATTGCGAGCGCAAAAGACTGCCACGCATGGCGATCAGCTCTACAACGTATGTGGTGTTGAAATCTTTAGGCGGAACCGTAAAAACCTTGAAATTATAATCGCCAGAGTTATCGCAGTCTTGTAAACGACGAGCGAACAAGAACTTCACTTGTTACGTTAATGGCTTCTGATCGATGACCTCTGGGGATATGGAATTTTCACGGATGGAAATGTCTGTCAGAACAATTTTATTACGGGAAATCAAGAATTCTGACCTGAATATCGTATTGTAAGTTAAGAAATGTCTATGCTGTCAACTGAGTCATTGCTGAGTCGGGAAGTTGGGGAAAACACTCTGGTATGCAAGCAGTTAGCTTGCCCACGTACTTCCTTGCGTGCAGTGGCACTCAAGTTCCAACTTCTTTTATGACTTGTATGGCCTAGTGGGCAGCACCCTTGCCTTTTGATTGAAAGACCTGGGTTCGATCCTGATGTCAGTCAGAAATTTATTTCTGTTCCATACGTGATTGTGTGTTGATTATTTCAATCATATTCACTCGGAAGGGATGATTCGAATGAAATACTGTCAATTGGGTCATTGCTGAGTCGGGAAGTTGGGGAAAACACGCTGGTATGCAAGCATTTAGCTTGTCCAGGAAATTCTTTGGGTGCAGTGGCACTCAGGTTCCAACTTCTTTTATACCTTGTATGGCATAGTGGGCAGCACCCTTGACTTTCAATTGAAAGACCTGGGTTCGATCCTGATGTGATTCAGAAATTTATATATATATATATATATATATATATATATGTGTGTGTGTGTGTGTGTGTGTGTATGTGTGTGTGTGTGTGTGTATATATATATATATATATATATATATATATATATATATATATATATATATATATATATATATATATATATATATTACTAAAAGGACCTCATTCAAACTGGATAGTATCTAACGGAGTTTTTTATTCAGAAAAAGTTACAAGCTTTCTTGGACAAACAGTCCACATTATCAAGTATCCGCACAGTGAGCAGACGCGTATTCCGGCTGTATTTATATTTGTGTGCTGGGTACTTTTAATCCTATAGTCACCTAGCTCCTCCTGTGTGACCTCCACCCCTCGTGACCTTGGTATTTTCTCTGATCTCTTTCCAGGTGACCGTTTTCCGCGCGTTCTCCTGCGTTTTTTTCTTCGTTTCCTTGCTACTG
>NC_089796.1:36304163-36331663 GCF_040412425.1 Macrobrachium rosenbergii | reverse complement strand
TCCCACAAGGAGATAGTGTAAATATGATTAGCTTAGAAACAAAAAAAAGTGAACCCATATGCAATGTATTTACCATGCATTATACAGAAGAACTTTCCAGGCAAAACTTCATGAGGAAACAAAGAGAGGGTGAAGATTTGAAAGAAGTTTTCAGATTTATAGAAAATAAGAAAGAATTTGATCAGCAAGAGCAAATAGAATTGAGTAAGAAAACTGGATGTCCCATAGACGCAGTGAATATCATAGACAATGTATTAGTCTGGATGTGTGAAGAATATGACCAATTTAAGTCCTTTCAAGGTGTAACTCACAAAAGAATAGTACCTAAGAGCCTAAGAAGTAAAGTTATTGAACTAATGCATGATGATGACATGAGAGCACACCCAGGAAGAGATGAAACGGGTAGATTAATTAAAGGATCTTTCCATTGGAAAGGAATTTACAAAGATGTTAGTAACTATGTGAAAAGCTGCAATACTTGTAACAGTTATAAAGGAAGAATAGATAAAGAAGTACCTTGCTGGGAAGTATCCCGTTCCACAAACTCCATTTGAAAGAGTAGCAATAGATCTCATAACTAACTTTTACATACCACGAGTAAGGGGAATAAGAATATACTAGTGTGTATAGATGCACTTACCAGATACACAGAGCTAATACCAATAACAGGGAAGGGAGCTAAAGAATGTGCAGTCGCTCTTTTGACAAAATCTTTTGTAGATATTCTGCCCCACAACTTATAATATCTGACAATGGTACCGAATTCAATAATTCACTAATACAAGAAATTTGTGATGCATTCAAAGTAGAGAAATAACAATACAACCATATCATCCAGCTAGCAATGGTTTAGTAGAAAGAAATAACAGAAAGGTTCTAGATGCATTAAGGCATACAATAGGACAGGATCCTGAATGGGATATCAATTTACCTTTAGTCCAATTGTCATTAAATGCTAGAAATCATTCTAGTACTCAAGCAACGCCCATAAAAGCTTTGATGGGATATGAACCAAGATTACCATATGCATGGCTGAATCAGCCAATACAGCCAAATTATTCTGAAGATATCATGAAGATAAGAATTAATAATTTCAAGGTAATTCATAAACAGTTACACAAGAATCTAGAAGAAGCCCAGAAGATCATGATCGACAAACATCAAGAAGGGTTAAAGCCAGTAGATTACAAGATAGGGGATGAAGTTTACATCAAGAAGGAAGTAAGAAGTGGAATTAATTATAAGTTAACCACTAAATTCACAGGTCCGTACAGAGTCATAGATATACAAGAGACAAAAGTGAAAGTGACAAGAATAAACAACCAAATACCTTCCACATATGCCGAATCATTAGAAGATGACGGATTTTGGATAAATAAGGACAAAGTCAAGAGAACTAAAGAAGTCAAGGAACCAGAAATGACTGAAGAATCAGAAGAAGAAATTTCAGAAGGAAAAACTAGGTATAACCTAAGAAATAGAAGAGTCACATTTCAGTAATTATAATAAGAACAAACCCATAAATCATCCTATTATTCCCTGTATTTGATTTCTTTATTGCTAAGTTTACCTTCGTCGGTTGACTTAGGAATAAACCTTTTTTTTTATATCGTTGCAATTCTTACTTTGACTAGTTGGTTTTGTAGCAAAAATTTGGGGTTAAGTGCACTAACTTCGAATTTACTTTTTCTTTGACTATAAAGGGGAGTATTTAGGAAACGAGGGATTGTACGTAAATTTTAAAATGTAATGTAATCATTTCAAGGAATTTAACAATATCTTAGTTTTCTAATCAAGAATGACTATTATCCTTAAGAAGGAATTTCCTAGATAGAAAAATAACGAAAAGGGTTAAGATAAACATTAAATAATTTCAGTAAAGAAAATTCTTTTTACCATTAATTCAGATTTTGTTGCAATAACTAACACACTTACCTTATTCACTTGTTTAAAAGATTTTAATTAATGAAAACTTACTAACTATTGTTATAGTAAATGTAGAGAAAAAAATTTACGAGTACTAATCTCTTACCACTTCCTTTAATAGAGTTGCCAATCATAACTTTTGTGTTGAATAATGAACATACAAAACTTATCATACGAGAAAATTACTAATAGTCACATCAAAGAAATCAAGATGAGTTTGCATAAACACATAACACACTTATAGACACATGCAATTACACAAGGATATTCCTCCAGGACGTTTCAAGAAGTACGGGATCGAGAAGGTAACCGTCAAGTCTACATTCCCCCTTCGCATAGTCAACCAAGAAACACTATGACTTTCGTCGTCATCAGAAGAGAAGAAGAAAAATATTTATTCGTCAATTTCATAAATAATAGGGTGATATCCACCTGAATAGCATAGGACTGAGGGCTGAGTAATAATTATGTAACTTGGATAGCAAATTATATTTTGTTTTGCTAGTACATTCCAATGTCTCATTCAATTTGATTGAAGAAATGATTGTTTTATATTCAGTTTAGTGCTTTAAAGTTATCGTATAACTTGTGTGATTTTCCTAAGAAGCATGTGTTAGGAGTCCTCGTAGATGTATTAATTTTGCCTTAGTTTAGCTACAGCTGCCGGAGTCAGCTGGGTAGCTGGCCAAGATTATAATAGAAACGAGTCTATAATTCAATAAACTAATTATTTCGATATACGCACAAGGGCATACAGAAAATCACTGATAAAGACAGAGAGAGCAAAAACAGAAAAGACGTTAACAAAACTAAGTGATAACAGATGCCGAGTTTAACCGTTCGTCGCTAGTGACTAAAAGTGTTTACCCGTACTGTGCTGGGCAAAAAGATGAACTAATTTAGATCTTGACCTCGCCCGGTGACCTCTCGCACACCATAACATTAACTCGATAACAATATTGAACGAATAAATAGACAATTAAACATGAAACATTAATGGAAAAGGAACCCATCTGGACGAAACTAGGGAAAATTATACCAGATTTAGGCATCGAACCCATACCCATATATACGAAGACTCTGGAAGCAGAGTCAGTTAGAAAAAGGCATCAGGGCAGGGAGTGTGAGAGATGTGTGAAGTGACTGTGAAAGCTTGAACAGACTTGTGAACTTATATAAAATTTCTGAATGCCCATAGTACAAGTGAAATTCTAAGTCCACGAATTTTACGATGTGCCTTTTAAGGTAAAGACTCGGTCATTGCTACCCATTGAAAGGTGGAAAAGTTATACAGTTTAAAAACTAAATAACTGTAAGCAAGGGGAAACATAAATTTCATTTAACCAAAATTAATAAAAGAAGAACTTATGGAATATTGAAAGATAGCCGACATCTGAGCACGATAAGTGAAGTTCCAGCATAGTTAAATATCGAACAACTTATTCCTACGGAAGTGAAAGCAAGCAGTACAACAGACAGTTTATAAGAAGTACATGCCTTCCCCATTACATATGTATATATATACATATATATATGTATATATACATACATATATATGTATATATATACATATATATGTATATATACATATATATTTATATGTATACCTATATATATACATACGTATATATGTATATACATATATATTTGAAAGCCAAACGTCTTTACATATATTCTTTACTTTACTCGAAATAATATATTTTCATATATTTTACCGAAGAGGGGAATTTTTTTTGTTGATAATTGGATAAATGGGAGAACCAGCGAACCTATAGGACTACAGTGACGCACCAGCGAAATCGGCCGATTTCGCAAAGTGCGTCACTGTAGTCCTGATTCCTCGTCCGTCGCTGGTTGATCCCACGGACGGTGTATTTTATTATCAACTTAAAAATCCCGGTCGGTAACATATATGAAAATATATTATTTCCGAGTGGCCTTTAGGAATTATATTAAAACGTTTGTAGCTTTTGATTGTATATGAATGTTTGATGTGATAAATAGTCATGTATATACATATGTATATATGTATATATATGTATGTGTATATATGTATATATATATATATATATATATATATATATATATATATATATATATATATATATATATAAAGATATATATATCAATATATGTATATACTATATATATAAATATATATATATATATGTAATAACAGGTATATATATATATATATATATATATATATATATATATATATATATATATATATATATATATATATATATATATATATATATATAATTTTGTGTGTATACATAACCGATATATATATATATATATATATATATATATATATATATATATATATATATATATATATATATATATATATATATATATATATATATATATATATTATATATATATATATATATATATATATATATATATATATATATATATATATATATATATATATATATATATATATATATATATATATATATATATATATATATATATATATATATATATATATATATTGTTACGTGTGTGAGGTCTTGGTTGATCATGTATTATTCAATTTACGTAATTTTTTTGGCCCTGCAGACCAAGAATACACGTAATCTGCCACTTGAAGCCAAAAGTTAACCTCAAAGACAGACGTTAATTAGCTAAAGGTCGCCAGTTAAGGGTAATTAACCTTAACAAGAATATTTGAGATTGATTTTAGATTTAAACGCAACGGTTCTTCCAAACATTCGGACGCTTAAGAGGCATAAAAAAAAAGCATCGAGATTTAAACTGATTTTGCTTACCTAAACCTAGGTATTTTACTGGAATAACGGGGTTGAAGCTAACAATAAAATAATTTGGCTTAATCTAGACTTTGTAAACACATATACCTAAGTGGTGGCTGAAGGAAGAAAACAAAGAAAAAAATGTGAAATACAGAAAAAGTACTAGTCAATCGACGAAGCTTCAACAAGAATCGACTTACCGTGAACGCCAAGTCGCTGCGCAAACGAGGGACCTCAGGAGTCGTATTCTGGCAGTCTTCCCAATTCACTAATTAAGATAGACGTAGGAGTAAAAGTAATAAAGAACAAAGAATATCGTTGGCACGCATGCAGCGTCACCCTGGTTCAGTGACCGCTGGGATCTCTCTCTCTGACCGACCTCGCCTGTTCCTCGCCAGATGAGGTGGCCTTGACATACCGCCCGGGCAATCCGACCTTGACAAAGGCATCGCCGAATGCATAGAAAAAAGCTTAAGGGCCACCATAACTAGGGGTCATTGAGTGTAAACCTCTCTGAGGCTTAGGTCCCTAATGCCCTAGCATATTTTTTTTTAAAACTTTCCAGCCCATGAGCGGCGCCATTTGTCTACTGCTGTGATTGTTATTTTGAATTGCCTAGCCTACCGGCGGGCAGAGATGTTCTCTGTCGAGGTCAATCTGACTAATATTCCTACACCTAAATACATCGAGGGCGAACAGCAGTAATATTTATAAAAGCTCCCCCTTAAGAGGGCCTTCACTCCCTTTTCGGGCGTGAAGGTCTATACTAAACAAGCTGTTCGCCTCTAGTAGGTTACTCTCCTTCCCTGAGCAGATTAGTCCTGGTTAGCCTACCTAGCTACAGAACTACCTAACCCTAGATAGGATATGAGCTATAATCACTACTTTACCTAATTCTAATAGTACTAGAAGGTGCTCACGGTTATTATAGGCTACCTCCTACAATCATGATGTGTTTTAGACCTAGCCTAGTGGTACATTCTATGATATTCCCTAGCCTAACCTATCCTAACCCGACCGTAGCACCAACATAAGAGTTAATGTTCTAACTAAATTACAACATGGTTTATGTTTAATACAATTAAAATTACTAGTTAATTCATGAGGGTTGCCTCATATGATAAATGGGTGCCTCACTGAGGTCTTAGGCCATGTGTGTCCTGAGCATCGTGGCTCGGTTCACAATAGTTAAGATTATTGAAATTAGTTAGGCTACTTACGTGATTACTGCGGCACGGTGGTAACTGACTCGGTGGTAAGTGAAAGGAACAAGGTTACTAAATTGATGTGCCGTACTTTAAGGCGGCCTAGGCTATGTACAAGTAAAAGAAATCACCCTGACTACCTCCTCTGGGCAAGGGACCAGGATCACTCTTAAGATTGTAGGGCACTGTGCCGAGAGGGCACTAGTGCCAGGATGAGCTTATAGCTCGGCAACTACTGGGCTCTCTTCCGCCCTTCTTCTTCTTCTTGGTTCCTCCAAGGCCTATCAGTAGCTGGCCTAGGAGGTGATGAGAGCACCGACTCGGGGACAGGCCAGAAGGGCTAGCGGCGCGAAGTCAGGGGCAACTGCAAAAGCTGGGGAGGACTCCCTACTCCGGCTGCTGCGACAACCGGAGCGAGAGCGATCTCGACTTCTGCGTCCGAGGATGCCAGTTCCTGGTCTTCCAAGGAGGGGTACCATTTCGATCCTCCAGGGTTCATCCCCTGAGTCAAATTTGCAAAGAATCTTGCAAAGAAGTAGTTTCGGGTGCTGGAGGCTCTCCAGTCGCGATGATCAACTGCATGGGTAATCCTAAATCTCCCGGAGGAGGATTCGCCTCATGATTTAGACCCGGCATGGGGCCTTTTCCATTGGTAGCTCAACGTCCGTGGCGGACGGAGTCTGGCACTGCTCAGTGCTCGCAAGTGGCACTGGCAGCAGTTGGAGGTCAGGCATGCCTGATGAGGGGTCCGGAGGTGCAATACCTCGCGGACGACTTGGGTTGGCTGCGGCAGAGATTCCTGCCCCAGCAGGGAGATCGTAGCCTCTCAGAGAGTTTTGTTCGGGGCGTCCGCTGGGCGTTGCTTGTTTGGGCAGCCCTCCCAATTTGTGGAGTGGTCTGCCCGCTTGCACGTCCTGCAGCGGTACTGCTCCTCCTGAATCTCTTCGCGGAGAGGGAGGACCTCTTGGTGGGCCAGCCCTTCGCGATTGGAGAGGGCTAGGCCTGAAATAGGTTGGTATGCCCCTTCCGCTGGACCACTTTGGTGGGCGGAAGGTGGGGGTTTGTCATTATTGGGAGTTTTAGATGGGGCCTCCGTGGAGGAGGTAACGTGGCTGGAGTGGCGTTGGTAACGGGCTTTCCCAGAGAAGATCCCAACCCAACAAGAAGGCCACTCCGGGCCGATTCCACCTACCACGCCTGAGGCGGTGGGGTATCGTGCCCCAAGGTGTCATAACCTGGAGTTGGACAGTAGGAACGGTAATGGTGTGGCCCTCTATCCACTTCATTTCCCACCGCGTTTCTTCGTCAACCATGGCACCGGCTGGCACTTGGGCCCCAGTGATCAGGCTAATGTCTGCCGCAGTGTCTACTGTGACCGGAAGGGTCACTGGCAGGCTAGTGCTCTGAAGAGGGGCCACCGAGATGAACTGGGTTTCAGTCTCTCGGGTAAAGGATCCGGTGCGGACCAGCAGCAGAAAATGAAGTGCTGATTAGGTTGACAAATTTGGTGGTGGGGACATGATGTGGACAGGCCGGAGATCCAGCATTGTAGTGGCTAGCAGCCCCACAGGATTTGCACGGGCCTTTTGGATGGGCTCGGTGGCCTGCAGTAACTGTTGGAGGAGAGGGCTGAGCGGATGAATCGGGAGCGGAGTTCTGGCTGGTAGGGTTAGGCTGCTTATTAGTGCCGAGTTTGTATCGGCACTCAGCTTCAGCGTGGCCCCCTTCTTGCAATAGTTGCACAGGGTCTTGCTAGGCAGTCCATTCTTGGGCGAGTGGAGTTCGAGAGGTAGGCCTGGAGGAATGATTCGCTTCTGAGAGGTGCTATGCGACTGATTGAAAGTTTCCCACGAATCAGCCATGCGACAAGCTTCCATAAGTGTGGGGGCTGTTTATCGTTAAGATATACAGCAAGGGGCCCTGGCACACATTGGAAAAGGTCTTCTAGCATGGTCCGATTGAAAAGATCCTCAAACGTCGTGCAGGCCAAGGAGTCGAACCAGCGTGCCGGACTGGGTTTTGTGACATGCCCATTCCGTCCAAGACCAGCCGACTTCCTTGGCAAGACCTCAAAACCGTTGTCTCCATTTTTCTGGGGTTATCTCGTAGGCCTTTGTAATGACTCTACGAACTTCCGCCATGTTGCCTCTCTGGCTCTTCTCCAGTGAGCGAAGCGCTGCCTTGGCTTTTCCCTCCATATGCTTGGCTAGTATTAAGGCTCTCTCCGTCTCCGTGGTGCTGTAGTTATCGAAAAGAGCCTCGATCTCCTCCAGCCATGCTTCTGGCTCGTCCTCAGTCCACTTGGGGACTAGGGAATTGATGCTCGAAATTGGAGCGTTTGATGCAGCAGGTGTAGGACTGGAGGCTTGCTGTCTAGCCATAGCTTGGCATTCTCCATTTTCGCTCTTTCCAGCTCGAGCTCCTTCTCCTTGCAGGCTAGCTCAGTTTCCTTCCAGGCTAACTCATGCTGTCTCCTTCTTTCTTTCTTTCTTCTCTTTCCTCTTCCTAATTGCCTTTGCTCGGCTTCTCTACATCCTCTGCTCGAGTCTTTCTTCCTTCTCCCGCTTGGCCAAGTCGTCCACTTGCTCCTTAACCCAGGTGGTAAGTTCTGAGCCGGTGAGACCTGCCACCGTCCCCAGCCCCAGGAAGGTTTTATAATGCTCTGCTGCCATGGTTCTGGTGGGGAAGGGCGTCTAACCGGGTCGACGGGCGTACTGGGCAGCGAGGAAGTGTCTCTTCAATGACGTGGCACCCTTTCAAAAGGTGGCACTGTAGTTTGGGTGTGCCGTGTACAGGTCACACTGGTGGCACTCAGTATCCCTAGGCACTGGTGCAGGTTAGGTTCCCAGAAGAACTTTCTCTTCTGTGTTCCCTTTTGTTTTGTTTTATTTATTTTCCTATATTCTTGCTTGGTGGCACTTATGGTGCCAATGTGTTCCTAGGGACCCTCTACTGGAGTCCAACTAGGCTATATGGGAGGAAAGGCACTCTACACCCCTGCAGAGTGCAACAATTGAATGAGAGAGAAAGGGAAGGTAAAAGAGAGAGAGAGAGAGAGAGAGAGAAGAAGAGAGCTATTTGAGTGACAGTGCAGCAAATTATTGGCACTGTGGAATAAAGTGAATTTGGGTTTTTTTTTTTTTTTTTTTTTTAAAGATCCTCGTGAGTGGCTGGTCCCAGTCCCAGTGCTAACCCTTCTTTTTCAGAGGGTGAAAACTACTGTTTGCTTATGGGTCTGGATAGCAGGCCTCACTCGTGACCGACAGTTTATCACTGTATTGTAATTACTCTTAACTTGTCCTCATCTATTGTGGGACAGAGGTATTTTTTTCTTTTATTTGGTTTACTGTATCGAGAATTAATTAGCCTAGTGTCGGCCGTTCTTTCTTTGAAGAGGGTCACGTACACTTAGGTTAGGAATGCTTACTTGAATGAGAGAGAGAGAGAGACAGAGAGAGAGAGAGAGAGAGAGAGAGATTTTCAATCAGCTAATTTCTTGCTGCTTGAGAACATGTAAACAAAGATTTTATAAATGCACAATGGCATGGATCTTAATAAAATGATATAGATATACGTCGTCTTGGCTTCCTTAGGATTACTTTATTATCTTAATTTTCCTGGGAGCCGACGTCACAAAAGTTTAGCGTGAAATTTTAAATTTTTTTATATGATTTTTATAGCAGGTATTTGTATAGGAACTTGTTATTGTATTACTCCTAACTAAGGCCTATCTTTCCTGCCTAAATTATATCTTTTGGTTTTGTCTTTCGAAGTCTGTCTAGCTAAGATATTGCGAGGTGGGTTTACTATGAAAAGCAAAAAAAAATAGACCCAAGAGTGGCTGGGAGCAGAGTCTGGTCACAATAACAAGGTCTTAAGATGGCGGCAAAGGTCCCCGTTAGGCCTAAATTTCAAAACCTCTGGCGGCGCGAAGGAAACAACATCAAATGGCGGTTCTCTCACAAACAGTTTCAACAATTTCAAAACAACCCGCGAACAGCGGAGGAATCCAAAATGGCGGGTATTTTCTTTTTAGCACAAATTCAAAACAACGAATGAAACAAATGCAGGTATCCAGATTTTACTTTAAATATACCAATCATGCATAGCGTTTTACGTTACGGATGGAAAACTAAATTACCAAACAACTTTGTGTCTTTTGTTATCGTATTCCTCGCTAAAACGTGAAACATCCTCAAAACAATGAATAGATCTATGTGATTTCGGATTGGACCAAATTTACTTTACTGAAAATGTATTTTTTGATAAATTACTACTTCCGTTTGTTCGCTATTTCACTGACACGGTTTTTTGAATGATTCCCGCTATATGCAAACAATAACGATCGGAATTGCCGACGCGATTTCTAAATTACTTTGTGTACATGAAATGGGCTCCGCTTTTTCGGCCTTAAGATTCGTTACTTGAACGACTTAACTCGAATGGTCCAAACGCGGTAAAATGCCCTTTCTTAAACGTTATAAATTATGATTCGCTCTGCTCTCGAGTCGCACCCTTTCCTACGCTAATTCTCACTATACCTGTTATTATAACTATTCTCTTTACTGCTTATTATTATGCCTGGTTCTTTGTTTGGAAGATTGAAATGGAGTTCGATATCTGACTTTTATCTTTGGAATTAATGTAATTTTAATTTCCTTTTCTCCAGATTCTTTTCTAAAATTTACTTTAGATTCTACGCAAGGTCGCCAATGTTACGTGTGTGTCTTGGTTGATCATGTATTATTCAATTTACGTAATTTTACGGCCCTGCATGACCAAGAATACACGTAACCTGTCACTTGAAGCCAAAAGTTAACCTCAAAGACAGACGTTAATTAATCAAAGGTCGCCAGTTAAGGGTAATTAACCTTAACAAAGAATATTTGAGATGAATTTTAGATTTAAACGCAACGGTTCTTCCAAACATTCGGACGTTAATATAGGCATACAACAAAAGCATCGAGTTCTTAAAACTGTTTTGCTTTACCTAAACCTAGGTATTTTACTGGAATAACGGGGTTGAAGCTAACAATATAATAATTTGGCTTAATCTAGACTTCGTAAACACATATACCCTAAGTGGTGGCTGAAGGAAGAAAACAAAGAAAATGTGAAATACAGAAAAGTACTAGTCAATCGACGAAGCTTCAACAAGAATCGGACTTACCGTGAACGCCGAGTCTTTTGCGCATACAACGAGGACCTCAGGAGTCGTATTCTGGCAGTCTTCCCAATTCACTAATTAAGATAGACGTAGGAGCAAAAAGTAATAAAGAACAAAATATCGTTCGGCACGCACGCAGCGTCACCCTGGTTCGTGACCGCTTTCTCTCTCTGACCTCGACTGGCGCGTTCCCGCCAGATGAGGTGGCCTCTTGACATACCCCCGGGCAATCCGACCTTGACAAAGGCATCGCCGAATGCATAGAATAATAGCTTAAGGGCCACCATAACTAAGGGGTCATTGAGTGTAAACCCCTCTGAGGTTTAGGTCCCTAATGCCATAGGCATATTTTGTTTTTAAAACTGCCCAGCCTATGCGGCGCCATTTGTCTACTGCTGTGATTGTTATTTTGAATTGCCTAGCCTACCTGGCGGGACAGAGATGTTCTCTGTCGAGGTCAATCTGACTAATATTCCTACACCTAAATACATCGAGGGAACAGCAGTAATATTTATAAAATATATATATATATATATATATATATATATATATATATATATATATATATATATAATATATATATATAATATATATATATATATATATATATATATATATATATATATATATATATATATATATATATATATATATATATATATATATATATATATATATATATATTATATATATATATATATACATACATATAGATATATATATATATATATATATATATATTTATAGAAATACAAAGAAACTACTGTACAAATATACTATATATAGCTGTACATAGACTATATATAAATATATATATATATATATATATATATATATATATATATATATATATATATATATATATCGATTATATAGATAATACGATATATTATAATATAGTTCTTATATATATAATATATATATATATATATATATATAGGCGAAGGTGATATATATATATATTTGTTTATATATAACCATTATATATATATATATATATATATGTTGATATATTAAATATATATAGAATATATATATATATATATATATGAACAATGATGTCGTTATATATATAAATATGATATATCAAATATCATCAACTAAACACTATATAGGGAGTTGGAAGGAGGAGACAGAGAGAATATGTGGAGATGGTTGATATATATATATATATATATATATATCTCGTTGATTAAAGAGACTTAGAAGGGGCTCTCTGTAAGTACTTGGTTTTTTTGAAAGTCAAGTTTGGACTCAGCGTATCCAGTCTCTAGATAACATATATAAGAAGCAGCTGGAATATGGTGGAACAGTTATATCTCATTTTTCCGTAATTTTATTAATTTCCTGGATTTAGATAGCGAGTTTTTGGAATTATTTTTCCAAGAATTTAGCAAAATTCTTTGAAAAAAAGAGAGAAATCTTTTTATCAGAGATTTGCAGTGTTTATAGAACTGCCAAAAATTTTGATTACTCTCGGGACCTGGCCAAGGGGGTTCTTTTAGATGAGAAGAGTACATCAACAAAGCTCAAGAATTTTTAAATCTTGAGGATTTATGAAAAATTAAGAAAAGATTCACCAATTTGGCTTCCCAATTTAATTAATCCGTCTTTTCCATTATAAAAAGGGGTTTATTTACAGAGAATTCCAAATCATTCAAGATAATCAACAGAAAAATTGTTTGCAATTTTTGCAGACTCCTAAAAACACAAAGATAGAGCAATTCAATAATATCCAGATAAACAATCTTTGAGGGGCTACAGATACAAATGGCCTGTTATAACAAATGACTTGTTATGAATATTATCGATTCCAGACACGTAAAACAGTCAGGATTTAAAAAAAAAGGGGTGAACTCCCAGGGTAATGGCAATCAGCTAATTAAGATGATTTCATTTTATCAACGGATTCTTGACGATCGTGTTGTCTTTTGTAAACCAGGAATGGTTACAGAGTTGATGAACATTTTCATCTTGGTCAAAACATAGAACGTGGACTGGACAGGATAACAATGTTTTCCTTTAAGAGAGGTCAGGATGTTTACAACACGGAAGAGAATGGAAATCCCCCTTGCTATTAATTCCTCCAATAGATCTCTCTTTGAACGGGGAAGGATGGAATACTTTATCACTTAAACTAATTTGTCGTCTTAATTTGCACTATGGAGGATATTTGATACTTATCACTGAATCATATTACAGTTGATTTCAAAGAGATTTGATTGGATTTTTTTAATGGGGAATAAATTTACTAGGCTGCTCGAATAGGTGACTTAAAAAGGACTGCTTTTGTTGGAGGAAGAAAATTGAAGTTTGAAGGAATGGAAAATCAAGGAATTTTCACAGGGTACTTGAAAGGGCTGGACTGACTAATATGATCAACAGCATCTAATGCAACTGCAGATACCACCGCTAAACATAAGAGACTTGCTATTCATAAACGAATTGGTTTTATACCAGCAGAAGACAAAGGGCCAGAAATATGTTTGGGGCTGGAGTCTGGAGAAAATCAAAAAAGCTTAGAACACTGGGGAAACAGAGTCCGTATCCCATTTATTGTTTGCTTTGAAGTTTAGGCCAAGTTTCCATCTTACTTGCAATAAGTCAACAGCCAGCAATGGAGTGGAGAAAAAGTGGATCTTAAGATTAACATACTTAGGTGTTAAGCCATATCTATCTCACAGCCTGGCTGGTTTTCCCCATGCCCATACAAAAGGAACTTCCCATATCTGCATGATGGTCAAACCAGCAAAGGGGAGTTCCAGAGGATATTGTCCATTCCAGGTCAGCTGAGGTGGGGGCTCATTCCCTACATGAGTGGAAAAAGGTGCTCCAAAGAAACTGCCCATCAGTTCAAAATATGCTTGGTCCTATCTCACCTTAGTATAACCATGTTTTCCTGGTCCACAGTCAAATGAAAGGTGAAAATACCACGAAATAAATCATCACTGGCTGCAGATGAGGGAGGGATAAATTCCTAAGAGGTCCCCCCTTTTGAAAGACCTTTGTCCAAAAAGGGTGTGAAGGTCTTAGCTAATTCCTCCTGACTGGCAGCCAGTGACCCTACATAAATTGTGGATTTGGCACTACAACAGCTTTAAAGGGGCCTACCTAACTGCTAATAGGGGTTCTGAATTATATAATTTACATCTTCTAATGGGCCTAACCCTAAGGGTATAGACATTTCTGCTAACTATCTATGATACAGGAGAAATCTATGCCTAGGCAAATATATATATATACCTAACCTAACCTAACCTACTATATACGACTCTGGCACTGAACGAGCTGGCACTATACGAATGGCACGCATGAATTATGGATCGACACAACGCTTTGTGATTGTTCTCACAACAAATTGAACCATGAATAACCTGAAGGGTGAATTTTTGTTTGATTTTTTAATGTATCAGTTTGAGTCTGGAGGGTGTTCGAAGGAGGTTAGTTGCAGAAAAGGTTAGTGGTACAATTGCCTTAGTTGTTAGTTGTTAAGCAAGCTAGCTGGATCAGAGGTCACACAGGCTATCCTTCCTCTGGGCAGGTGCCAGGAGCAATCTGAGATGGACGAGATGGTTGCACTGTCGCCAATGGGGGCACGTGATCGAGGAGGACGTGCCAAGAAGAGCTTATGTTTCTGATTTGCTAGAGTGGTTTCTTCGGCCCTTCTTCTTCTTTCGGGCCTCCAGGAGGTCTGTCAGGCCATACCTAGAGGGCGAGATGAGGATACTCGACTCTGAAGAATGGCCAGGAGTGCTGTCAGGAGCAGGATTGGGGCAGCCTCAGGGTCTATTGGGCTGGTCTGAGGTTGTTTGGCTGCTGCGACAACTGTTGTGGGAACTAGAACCAGCTGTCCTCCATCCTTATTATATTGCTTTTCCAGATTTCCAGGCCTGCCTATTTTGTCATTCGGCATCTGGAAGAGTTTATTAAGAAGAATTTTCTGCTGTTTTGCTGCTCAACTGTGCAATGATTATGGTTGTGAGTTTGGTGGATCTTGTGGGAGGATTTGGGTCAAGTTCTTAATTCCGTTACTGGCACTAATTTCGGGGCCAACCTGCGGGATGGGACTGTAAATATGGCATGGAGCTTACTGGCAAGATAATAGGCTGCTCCGCTTGGCACTGGCAGCGTTTTGTCAGACAAAGCTGAAGGGGGACCCGGGGAGCAAGACCCCTTGGTGTCCCGGGTTGATTTGGGACAGAATTCCTGTCTCAATGAGAGGGCAGAGCCTCTTGGTTCTGTGGAAATGGCAGCTGTGGCTATATTACTGGGGCACTTGGACCATCTTTGGAGTGCCCTCTTATATTGCAGGTCCTGCAGCGGTAGTTATAGATCCCTTTGTGATGAGGGAGTAATTTTTTGGTATATGTCTGGTTGCAAGATCTGGACTAGGCCTGGAATGAGGTTTATGGTGGATTGCATAGTGTTATATATTATATATATAATGGAAGGTTCGGCTGAGGTGGCACAGCTGTCACAGAGGCTGTGTCCCGATCAGAAGAAGTTACTGTGGATGCACTGGAGGAAGCAGTCAGGCAACAGAGTGGTGTGGGGTGGGACACCCCAGATGATGTCTATATATCCAAGCAGGAACTCCACTCCGTGCCTAATTATATTGATGACGCCAAGGCGGGAAAGTTATGAATTTTGTTGCTCAGGGGTGATCACCCTGAGTTCAACTGTGGGGACAGTCAAGGACTATTTTGTCCACCCAGGTCACTTGTCCAGACTGGTGTGCTCATCTACCTTGGCACTGGCTGGCAGATGGAATGATCGAATCAGGCTAATATCTGAGCCAGTGTCGGCAGTAGTTGGCAGGTGCACTGGAGGGCTAGAACCATCCAGAGAAGCCACTGAGACAGACTGTGTCCAGACCCTCTCAGGGTGAGTTCTCTCCGGCGGCTCAGCCAAGGAGGCTGTGGCACTGATCAGGTTGACATGCCTGGGAGCAACCACATGTTTTGGTCATGCAGAATACCCGGAGGAAGAGTGTCCTGAAGCTCCACAGTCTCGGCACGGGTCCCTGGGATAGGATGATATCCCAGCGGTGATGGTGTGCTGGGGAGATGGGCTGGAATTAGGAGAGGAAGAGGGATGGTTATTGGTAGGCTGCCGATTGGTTGTTGCCCTGTTGGTCATTTTCCCTGTAGCGGCACTCTGCTTTCAGCATTGTTGCCTCTTACATCAGATGAATTCTTCATTTACACAGGTTTGTTAGGTGGTCCATTCCATGACATCATTGGGCCTGAGAGGTGTCCGGATGGATATTTTGCACTGCAAGGTGCTGTGGGATGGAGTTGTATGTCTCCTGAAGGCATCAATTTAAGCGGCAGGCTTCCTTGCCAAGTGGCTGGCTGCTCATCACTAAGAAAGGACAGTCAGAGGCCGAATACTTCACAAGAAAGGTCCTCCAGCATGGTCCGGTTGAACAAATCCTCAAAGGTGTCTTTTGAAGTCACTGCATAGCATTAAAACCATGCAAGGGTCCCAGCCTGGAGTCTTGTGAACAGGCCCATTCTGTCCAGGACCAGAATTTCAGGTAGCCATACCTGACCGGAATCATTGTCTCCACTTCTGAGGAGTTATTTCAGATCGCCTTGAAAGTGATGGCCTCACGGATGGCATACCATGTCTCCTCGTTGATCTCTTTCCAAGGCTCGTGTCAGGCAAATAGGAGTTTCCCATCCAGGTGCTTGTGATTTGTGAAAGGCCCTCTCAGCCAGGCTGACAGGCAGATGGAGGCCACACAAAAGAGGAATTAAATCTCAGAGAAAGCCATTGTTCTGGCTCATCTTTTGTCCATTTGCCCAATTTTAGGTTTTGACTGTTGATAGGGAGGTATTTAATTGCAGATGGAGTGGGGCTAGATGCTTGTTGGGCTGCTAAAGCTTCTGTGCTTTCTTTCTTGGCTCTCTCCAACTCAGAGCTCCCTGTGTTGTGGGCTAGTTCATGCTGTCTTCTCCTTTCTTCTTCACAAAAAATATGGAACGATGAATGTATAAATAAAGATAAAATCTTCTCTCCTCTGGAAAGGGAAATGCTGTCTTCTTCGTTCTTCTCTTTCTGTCTTCTTTCTTCTCTCTCTTGCTGTCTTCGGCTTCTCTTTCCTCTTCTTTTGTTCTCTTTCTTTTAATACTTTCTCTTTTCAGCAATCTGTTCCATTTACAAATATTTATCCTGGCCTAAGAAAGGCCGTCCTCCTTTCCTATATTCCCTGAAATACTGGTGCTCTTATATTGACATGTTGCTGATGGGGAAGGGCTGCTAATGGATTACTGGGTGTTCCTGGAGGAAAGGGTTTGTGACAATGGAGAAGTGTCCTTAGATTATTGGCACTTCAGTGAGTGGCACCTTTAAATGAGGTGGTTTTTGGAGTGAGTGTGCCGTGCAAAGGTCACACTAGGGAAAGCGTTCCTGAAGGAAGTCTGAGTCATTATGGGCGGATACGCTAGTAAATGAAGTGATCCTGAAGGTATATAAAATTCCTTGTGGGCAGAAACACTTAGAACATGGGAGCCTTTCGACACAAAGGCTCTCCTATGGTCATATATCAGATGCACTGTTAATGGGGCATTCCTAAACTTTTCAGCTAATTCAAACTATAGGCAGAAACACTGGTTGTATGGCACTCTGTTTAAATTAAACTACAGGTGCAAATGGCTTATAAGTGATTATTTTGGTTGGTTGGCACTGTGGTACCAGATTGTTAGTTTTGATGTTGGAGCAATGCAAAAGTTTGTTAGAGTGCATGAAATGAATTACTCCAAGGTGAATGGTACTCTGCCTGGGGCAGAAGGTAAGTCATGGTAAGAGGTAAATGTGCACTCCAGCAGATTGTAAGGAGAAATTCAAAGTGAAAGAAGAAAGATAAATATTTCAGTGATTGGGTGCTGGGCAGTGCCGCAGATTAGTGGCACTCCTGAGAAATGGAAACTCTTTGTGACACAAGTGGGTGGCTAGTTATGAGAACTATTGCTTGCCCTGACATGAGGACAGGATATTTTAGAGAGTTTGCACTCAACATGCGGTTTATGTAAATGATAAGCAAGTCTGAATAAGATATACCATCCACTTAAGTTTACGTACAGTTGAAAACGTGTAATTAGATCTCTTTCTTGATGTTTTATAGCGTACAATAAATTGATCTGGGCTAGAAGCACTTGAAAAGGAAAAAGCAAGTTATGAAAGATTATTCACTAAACCTCAAGTCAATAAATTTCAATTTTTCACTCTATGATTTTAAATGAGTAATGTCAGTTTGAAATTTGATAAAAATTAAATACATAAGAAAAATTTTGACAGATTTGCTTTTATGATTTGTAGGGTTGTTTTCCAAACTCGTAAATAAATTTTGTCAGTCCAGTGTTAAGATGAAAAAAGAAACCCTAAGAACATTCTTGGCTTGCCTTATTTTCTGGTTCTGAAAACATAAAATCATTGTTAAAACCTTGTAATGTAAACATCGTTTTTTTTTTATAATAACACACTCAAAAGAATGTTGATAAAAAACTTAGCCCTAAGCAAAAAACAACATAATATATAAAATTACGTTATGTTTACTTTTCTTCTCAATTTATATTGGCCAATCTAGTAAAATGTTTTACTGTCTCGCCTATTAATGACTGTAAGTATTCAGTCAAAACTTTCAAATTGTTTCAAATGCTATATTCATTCTTTTACGGATTATGTTAGGGGATAAATTGCACTGAAAGTTCGTTGATTGCCAGATCGAAAGATTTGTCTTCAAGAACATCTGATTGGGTCGCTATTATCAGCTTACTTCCAGTTGTAATTTTAATGAAATGGCATGTATTATTTGGACCACTCTATTAGAAAAATGTTCAAAGAATGACCTTAAAAACTTTAAAATCACAATGTCTTTACAAGGTTTACTTGATATATTTTCTGTATATCCGTATGTTTAATATAATTTTTTTTTGTAAAAATGTTCATCTTGCAAAATTATTATTGTTTACAAAAACAAAAAAAAAAAAGAGAATTATTTTGTTGTACTAAAATTTTTTAGGTGGTCAGTCACGAACCTGTATAATCTTTTAACTGTCCTGTCCCTGCTCCTGAACGGTTGATCTTAATCGTTTTTCTTTAACCTCTTAAATATTTAATCCTGTTTTGGCAGTTGTACTAATTCTTCAATTGTGTTGGATTCCAGGAACATATGTTTCCTTTATAATCCCCTTCTGTCATTTATATGAGCTTTCTTTGTAAAGTTACTTTTATATTCCTTCAGTCTGCTAAGTAAAGGACTAAGTGTCGAAAGGCCTCGCAGCACTCAGTGTTTTCCGTTTCCTTCGTCGATTTTATCTTTATTTATATATAATCATCATATTCCATATATTGTGATTCAGTTATACACACACACACACACACATGTTACACATATATATATATATATACATATATATATATATATATATATATATATATATATATATATATATGTATATGTATACTATGTATGTATATATATATATATTATGTATATAATGTCTATATATAAATGTGAAACTAATCATTATGTAGACATCTATATATATGAAGTGCTATAGCAATATATATTATCTAAAGTGGATGAAAAAGATATATGATATATATATATATTTACTTTTCTATGGCCCAGGTAATGTATCTATATAGTATAATATTTATATTTTATATATATATATATATATATATATATATAAATATGGTATGTATGTCATGGTGATATCATAAACCAATGAGATATGTCACACTTGGGGAGTATGCCGTTTGTTGAACATATATATATAAAGGATATGGCAGCATATATATAATATGATATATATATTTATCTATAAACACACTCAGTTCTATTATATGGTCGGTTATTTATATATATATATATCCACTGAACCACTTGTTTTTACAAAGATGTTTGACGTTGATTTATTCATTTGGTGCATTCATTAACAGTATCACTTTGGGAAAAGGGTGATAAAGGATATTGTGATAATAACCAAACAGAATGAAGATCCAGACAAATCATTTTTAGTATCCATTCTTAAAAATTACAAGCAACTTAATAATGACGAGAAAATAGATTTTATATATACTCTTAATTCTTTCAAAGCATCCGGGAAAAAATCACAGAACTTACAGCCAGGTCAACTATATCAAGTTAGAGGCCTATATTTATGAATCAGCATCCGTAATGAATTTTCTTATCATTTTCAAATTATCCTGCTTTTTGTCAAGCAGTGATATTTAAGCACCATTACATGTACAGGGACCACTTCTATGCAGGCATTTTCATTAAATAACCAGTTAAATGACCAGGGAAAGCTCACATGCAGGGACAGCTCATATGCAGGCAATGCCCATATGCAGGGACCAGCTGCACATGCAGGCATTATCTCAGCTAATGTAGGCACCAGCTCCTGTGGAAGCATCATCTCTGCACAAGTGATCCATGCAATCACCAAAGCCCTGTCCATCATGGCACCATAGATTCCCATTTCCAACGTCTTCACAGGACTTTCAAATGATTGACAGTGTCTGTTAATTTAATTACTAAACATTACTTCGATTATGAAATAGTTTTTCAAATTCAAGGAAAATTTTATTTTTACATTTGACAATTCTAATTGAATTTGAATTATTATAAAAAACATGTAGTTACTGTATTACATTACCAATTTTTTCCAGTCTGAATAAATCATTTAATGAATATTTATTTATTTTTTTTACTCACCTTAGTGTTTGTTAATTTTCTTCTGGAGATATTGATCTTTAACTTTAAATTTTATTCCAGATATGAGGCCTCAGCACTTCCAGCAGTTCATTGAAAAGTTGTTTTGACATTATGATATAAAAAACAATTCATCATATTTTTTACATTCTCATTTAACTTTTCAAAAGTTTTACTTGTTTCTCGTTCTGCATTCAATGGGTGAATCCAGTGTTTACGACGAGTTGGCTCTTTCAGTAAGCCCTCTGCTTCTAATGCACAAATAACATTCAGTTTGGACAACATGATAGTATAATATAGATATTATATATGGGGATAGACTGATATATACTTCGCCGCTTATATGTGACAGGATACAGGTGATATAGCGGTGCCTCATATATATATATATATTCATGTGTGTGTGTGTGTTGGTGTGTGTCACACTTGTGTATTTTACAGTGATATTTATATATTTAGCATATTGATATCATTACAAACCAATGAGAGGTGTCATACTATATATATGTATCCATATATATATATAAAATCTGTTCAAGGAAAGCCGCAACACCGCATCCGTCCTGTTTCCTGGGAAAACACACTCAATTCTATGCACGTGGTCAACACCAGACGGCTATGCATCTTGGAAGTATATAATTGAAAAATTTTTGTTGCATTTAGTTCACGTGATGGATATGGTATAAAAGATTAGTAGAAATATTAAGTTAAATGCCTCATCTCCAACCATGACAAATGGTTGGGGATTTGCATTGGTGTTCAATATACAACGAGGAGGTGGTAAATTTAAAGTGTTAGATACAATTCTCTTACCAAGGGGCTGTCCTGAAACACTGTAGAATCTCCTTCCTTTCCATAAGCACCTATATTAATGGCAACAAAGCATATTTGCATCTATATATGCTATGAATATATATAATATAGAAACAAATTTCTTGTAAATTAAATAAATTTGATCCTGCTGCTCAGTAAATTAATGCATTTATATATTTTGCCATCTACCGATACCTACAATTAGGAAAGTTGGTTTACATAAAATTGACCGGCAATGTCCAGCCACATTTCCTCAGTTGGTTGTAATTTCCATGTCTTTCAAGTGATCAATATATATTTACAGGTTTCATCCCTTGACTATTGTTCCAATAGTAGATCTTCCAATGTATATAATTCATACTATAATATATAGAAATTTTTCCAGTACAAATATGTAAAAATATATTACAATATAAAAACACCAATTATAGGTCTAGGTTTATCTCCAAAATATAAACACACATATATATATATATATGTATATATATATATATATATATGTATATATATATATATATATATATATATATATATATATATATATATATAATCTATATCACATTTTACCAGATACATATAATAGTAATATGCACAATTTTTTTATTTATTCTTCTATTATATAATTAATTTTTGGATACTCTTCAGTGAAAGAGATGAAGGGGAATGGCGGAACCTCAGGGACAGGTTTGTGAAACATATTAACCAGGGCAAAAGCGGTGATTCTACAGAAAAGAAATACGTCTTTGCAGAGGCCAATAGTCTTTTGCATCCTATTCTCGTGGAATACCTCGGAAACATTGCAGAAGATACGGATTAAGAGGAACACCAGGAGTTCTTTTAGAAGTGAGGGTGATGACAGTGACATGGTTTCTTCAAGTGTCTTGAAAAAAACCAACGAACTGAGTACCGTCATCATGCCAGCTAATCTCACACCTTTCCAGAATGAATTTGAAGAAAATGGATGAGTAGCTCCAAACAGAAAGAAGAAGACAAACAAATCATATTTTTAATATCCATTCTTCCTTATTCAAAGCAACTTAATGATGACGAGAAAATAGATTACCAGACCAGGCTGACATTCTTCAATTTTTACAAAGCATCCGACGAAAAATCAAAGAACTTATCAGCAGGCTCAATTACCTCAGGATGACCCTATCTTTCATCTCAGCAGTCCGTAATGAATTGTCTTATCATTTTCAGCAAAAGGTATCCTGCTTCTATATCAAAAGTGATATGCAAGCACCATTACATGTAAAGGGACCACTTCATATGCAGGCATCATTTCATCAAATGCAGGGACAGCTCAAATGCAGGGACCAGCTCAAAAGGGACCAGCTGAAATGTAGACAACCAGCTCACATGCAGGGAAAATTTTATGCAGGCACCAGCCCATATGCAGGCACCAGCTAACATGCAGGCACTATCTCAGCTAATGCAGGCACCATCTCCTGTGGTTGCACCATCTCCTGTGGAAGCACCATCTTTCCTGCACAAGGATCCGACTATGCAATCACCAAGGTCTTGTCCATTTGAACAATAGATACTCAATCCACGTCTTGACAGGACTTTCAAATGACTGACTAGTGTCTCCTCAATCTCCTTACTAAACATCTACTTGTTTTGATTATGAAATAATTTTTCAGAATTCAAGGAGTATTTTATTTTACATTTGATTCTTCTATTTGGATTTGAATTATTATAATATACTGAAGTTACTGTATTACATTACCATTTTTTTCCATTCTGAATAAATCATGTAATAATATTTATTTATTTTTTTACTCACCTTAGTGTAATTGTTAGTCTTTCTTCTGGAGATATTGATCTTGAAACTTTTTGAGGGCTTCGAGATATGAGGCCTTAGCACTTCCAGCAGTTCATCAAAAGAACTTTAGACAAGGTAAGGCAATTTAAAACTTTTCATCATATTTTCGTATATTCTCATAAAACTTTTCAAATCTTTTATTTGTTTCTCGTTCTCCATTAAATGGATGAATCCAGTGTTTACGACAGTTGGCTCTTTCAGTAAGCCCTCTGCTTCTAATGCATGAAATAATATTCAGTTTCACAACATGATAGTTATTAATCTAAAGTTCGTTTGAGTTCATAGACTGAGCAACTCATTATGCTTATGTGTGACAGGATGCAGGTGATGTGGCAGTGCTGCATACCGGTAAACAGAGGTCTCAACGCTGCATAGTGTGACACCTGTACATCTAGTGGAAGACAATTGATTATCAGTGAGAAGTAAAACAGGTTTGGGGAGGTTAGGATTGAGTTTGGGTGTGAAGCAGATATTCGCACAACTGTTATGGTAATAATGATTCGAAACAAAGGTGCCAATACTTATATATACTATAAATTCACTAATGGCAACTTTTATACAGACGTGAGATTAGCCAGTATCAAATGCTTGTGACTTCAAGGGGAAAGGTACTGCATCTCATCTCACATGAGTCTTTGTGTAAATTTGCTTGTAAATCCATCGATTTTGTTTATTGTTTTTTTGTTTTTGTCTTTTACGATAGTATGTCGGGTGTGAATGTAATTTTACAAAAAAATTTTATTAAGTCAAATATTAGAAATGGCACGTAAAAGTTAATTACTGAATCTTCTTTTCTGGTAAACTTACGTGAATATTTTACAACAAATATGCAAAATATTTGTTACTTTTTATTTCTTGTCTGTTTTGATAAATTGAAGCAGTAATAATAATTTTACAAAATCCAAAAAATTTATTGAAAAAACATACATAAGTTGGAAAAAACGATTGTCTTGTAAATGAGGCCTAGACAGTGTTGTAAATAGTCATTTTCAACTTCTAGTGGAAGGTCTTAAAATTTTTTTGAATTTTTTTATTTATACAGTGTGAAAATACGTGTCATTCTCTTTCCATTGATGTGATTTTTTTGTTTTTTTGCCAAACTCAAAATTTCCCTGGTCTGGGGTGCTGCACATATTTCAATTATCTTGTAATTTAAGGGTTAAACACTATACCGGGCTAAAGCACATACCAGCCACCCAAGATAGGCAGTCTCCCTGACCAGTATTTCATTGTTTTTTCATAAATATTGCCTTGGGAGACTCATTACATACAACATGTCATATATACCTTTATCCGTAACCTGGGCACTATCCAGCGTATCGGTTCAATGTTCGAAAGATCATTCTGTCTCTTTAATTAAATAGCTATCTGTCATCCAATTGAGCAAACCACCAATTTTTGACAAAATTGCATCGTTTGCAGCGGAACAACCACCGCCAGGCCAGCACAGTGTTCTTCAGTTCTTGTAAAGTCAACATAAGATTCAAAACTTAATAAAATATATATAAATATATTATATTTATATATATAGCAAATATCAATATATATATAAATATATTTCCTTATATATCTGTTATATATATATATATAAATATTAAAATATATACTATCTATATAGTCTCTTATTAACGTCAACTTGGAAATCTTAGCTTAATGATTTGTGTCAAGACTAAGGAAGAACATTCTTTATTATCAGCTTTTGGAATCTATAAAACCTCATCATCAGGCTAAAAAAAACCGACAAGGATGAGAATCAATAAAATTACAATAAAATGAATTGTCATAATAAATCTTCAGCAAAAATACTAACGAAATATATAAAATGAACAAGTAAATACAAACTAAAAGGGTGAGACGTAAAATAACGAAAATTAAAAACACAAACATAAAAATATGAAAAAATAAAACTAAAAGTGAAATGTAAACAAATCTACCACTTCACAAAGTAAAATATTTAACGACCTAATCTGAGTACCTTCTAAAATTACTCGATAGCTAGTTGAATACCAGACGAGTTGTTGTTCAAATTAGCTTCATCTTTTTAATAGTCAGCGACTCTGAAATTAAAAGGTCCAGTCTATTTGAATAAAAAGACAAGACCAGGAAGAAATCCAGGTCAGTTAAAGGATGGTCCTGTGTTAAACTGTGTTCTCTAATGGCAGAAAAGGGTGGTTTGGAGGGGAAACCTAGTTCTAATAGAAATGACCTCTGTGTTCATAAAAATTCTGTGTCTGAAAAATACGGGAACTAGATATAAAATGATCGTAGACCACACTGCGAACAAGTGAACAAGTAAACGAACAGGAATTAAGGTCCACAGGCAAAGTAGGCTTCTCTCTCAAAAGTGATCTCATTGTAAAAGGATTACAGAAAACAAACCGGAAACTGATTTGAGGGAAACAATTTAAGTATTTCTTGTAACTTTTTCGGACCATATAGCTACTATGACCAAGAGTTAAGGTTAATTGTTTTACATCTTTTTAGCAGTACTGTACACCGGTCTGGGACAAAACTTTTCATTTAAAAAATTTTTCAGAACTTTGTAAAATACAAAAAGATTGAGGAAGACATACGATTTCTGAATACTTGCAGGGATTACCGTGTTATTCCTAATTTCATCAAATTTAAGGTTTATTCCAGGGATTTCCGCAACACGAAAACTTATCTCTCATGGCAGTTTAAACTTTTAGACTTTGAGGTTAGAGCACAAAAACGAAAGAAAGAGGTAGTTTTAACAGATTTGTCTTCACTAGATAGGGATTTAAAGAACAACCTTTCTTTTTTGGATTTTAAGTGTTTGTCGTCGATTTTAGATTCCAACGTTGAGAAAAAATTGGCAGATGTTGGGCTTACACACAATAGAAAGTTAAGAAATCTCGGTGTTGGCGTTAATAAGAAAATAGAAAGTAGTAAAGTTATTTTTAATTTTTCTAACAGAAATTTAACAACAGATGAAAAGGAAGTTCTTTCTCTTGGTCTTGATTTTGCTTTGATCCCCATGAAATTCAATTTCTTTAAGTATTTTTAAGTTTTGAAAAACTATGTTCAACTTTGAGAGGCTGTGACATTTTTGGCAGTGAAACCCTTACTTCACTTTTTAGCAAAATTTCCGTAATTGCAAACGATACCTTCAAAAATTTTAATCGAAAAAGGAGGGTGACAATCAGTTAAATAAAGACAGAATCAATATTTTACGTAACCTTAAGAACGATAATAGTATAGTTATTACCAAGCCAGATAAAGGTAGGGGTGTTGTATTAATGAATAGGTCTGATTATTTAGATAAAATTAATGAAATACTCTCTGACAATACAAAATTTAGGATTTTAAATGTAGATATTACCAAGAGTCACATTTTGAAATTAGAAGACAAACTAAATAGGTTGCTTAGAGGTCTGAGAGATAAGATTGGGAAGCTACATATAGCTCTTTATTTGCTTCAGGGTCTAAGCCTGGTTATTTGTACGGTCTGCCTAAGGTACATAAAATAGGAAACCCTTTAAGATCTATTATTTCCTCAATTGGTACTTTTTAGTTATAACCTGTCCAAGTTTTTGGTTCCAGTTTTAAACCTCTAACTTTAGGTGAATTTAACATATCTAATTCTTCCAAATTTGTTAAAGAATTATGCTCTTTCAATTTTAACCAAGATGTTGTAATGGCTAGTTTCGATGTAACTCTCTTTTCACCAATATCCCATTAAAAGAAACAACCGACATTATTCTTAATAATATATGTGAAAACCATTTATCAGTGTTTGGACTTAATAAAATAGACTTGCAAAAATTATTACATTTAGCAACTGCTGATGGCATTTTTACTTTTGATGGTAAATTATATAATCAAATAGATGGAGTAGCTATGGGAAATTCCCTTGGACCTGTATATGCGGATTGCTTCATGGGTTATTGTGAAAGGATTTGGATGTCTGAATGCCCTAGTGCTTTCAAACCTTTGTATTACTGTAGGTATGTAGATGATACTTTCCTTGTGTTTAAGGAATTATCACATGTTGATTTGTTTTTGAATATTTTAATTCTCGTCACCCTAACATTTCTTTTACTTGTGAGAC
>NC_089796.1:36266663-36296663 GCF_040412425.1 Macrobrachium rosenbergii | reverse complement strand
TTCAGTCTTTCTCTGTGTAGTCGGGTTTTAATGAAAATAATGGCCAGTTATCACATCATTTAACCCTATACACCCAATGACTCATATCTAATGGGGACCTACGAGCACCACAGGATTTCGCAATGTCCTCCTTCAGTCCTCGTGTTCTCTTCCAAAACGCTACGCTGGCACCTACGCCCACGGATCCTAGCAGCATACCGATGGCAATTAACACGTAGAGGAGAATAAAGTCGTGGCGAACAGTAGAACGGTTCACAGGAGATAGCAGGTCCAAAGCTGCAATAGCGTTTTCGACGGGCCTACTGTAGGGAATTGTCAGACCTTGCAGTCTGGTGTTCCCCCACGATGTGTTGATGAAGAAATTACGCCCACAGATGATAGTAACCAACGCAAGTATTATATGCGACGACGTTGTAGCAGTGCAACCATCATTGACGACGAACATGTTTCCTGATGCCCTAGTTCCGTCCGGGCAAACGACGCTGTATGCTTCCGCAGAGAAGACGAATGCCGTGCCATTCAAGAGCCTGTGACGAAACTGATTGTCGTTATACCTGACCAGACCATCCAAACAATGTTCATGTGTATGGGGAGAGGTTCTGTTAAGTACTAAGTCCAATTCGCATGAACCCAAGGACATATTTGATATATTCCCGAATTCAAACAAATTGATCCTGCACACCTTAAAACCCATAACATCATAGCAATCATTTAACAGTTCTTGATCTCTGACTACCGTAAAAGTTTCCTCATTGGCGGAAACCAATACTAGAGCTGACAGATTATTAATAATAGGCGTCGAGACGTTAGATACATACGTAGGAAAAGGCAAAATCTTATACGCTTTCCACGCATCTGATGGGTTAAAAGGAATGTCGATTACGATCTTATTAAGGTCAACTTTAACTGTGATCAAACTGTAATAAAATTCAATCTTATGAAAATCTACTACTGGAACATAACGCATTCTATCATGAGCATTACTGATAATTTGAGCAAGATCTTTAATTGGTAACAAATGAGGGGACAAAACGCCCTTAGCAGCAAGTGTTATGGCTTCCACATAGTCCTTTGAGTTTTCAATAAAGCTTGAAACTCTCGAGGATACATGATCAATTTTAGTATGATAATACATCAAAGTTGCCAACAGTACTTGAGTGTCATGTACCTGATTGAAACGTCGTGATTGTTCATTTACTTTACTAATTACGCCGTTCAAAGCTTGAATTTGACTGTTTAGTTCTCCTGCTAATACCTCTTGTTGATGTTCCAGATTTTCGATTTTAACCCCTTGATCGCGAAGTTTAAGCCGATTAGAAATTCCCAAACCAAGACCAGCTACTGAACCAACCAAGTTTAATGCCGCTAAAACAAGTGGGTTACGCCTTTCTGTAGCTTCATGAGGCATTGACCACATGAGCAAATCACGAGCTAAGATTTCAGCTTCGCATGTTTTATTCCTTAATTCCCAAAAAAGCATATTAACAGTGTCACTAACTTGATTGGCGACGTTGGATCATTGTTAAATAAATAAGATTTATGCAAATCTTCAAGGGATTGAGCAAAAAGAGTCAATTCCGATTTTAGAGCCAGTACATCATTTTCACTAATAAAAATAGCATTCATATTGACTTCTAAAACTATATTACTGTCAGTTTGAAAGAAAGTATTCATTTCCTCCACAATAGCACCATGATGTAAAGTTATTTCAGAACTCTTCCCAATCACAAAAAACACTGATAGGAATAGTTCAGGGTATAATTTGACAAGCTTCATGTTGGAGCCTGCAATAAAAAAAAATCCTTTGTAAATGATGTATTTAAAAAAAAACATTACACCACTCAAATGATATATAAAGTTTAATAGAAAAATATATCTCAGAACAATTAATTTTTTCATAACAAACCATTGTCTTAAGCCCTCACATGAGAGATAGAAACAGTTCGGACATCCGTTGTATCGGACTGATTCCGAATTTTAAGTCGGTTACCCACTAAAACTTCTATAACTGTGAAAGGACCTTCAAATTTAGGCAATAACTTCCAATTTAGCCCCTTCCTAACATAAACCTGTACATGAACTGTATCTCCTTCTTGGTAAGGCTTTGTGACCTTAGCCTTTTTATCATGTGCGTTCTTCATTAACACTTGAGCCTGTAAGAGGTTTTGATAAAGTGTCTGAAATCTACTCCGGCTAACATCTATTATATCCTTCAGTGGATCTGACAAATTAGTTGTAGGTGTGAGAATGTGGAAAGGTGTCCTAGCAGGTATCCCGTAAACAGCTTCATGGGGAGACATACGGATTGAAGTATGAAAATTGTTATTTAGGGTACTGGACACAGTGGGTATTGCAATATCCCAATTTGGGTCCATACCACCTATGTTTACACGCAGTATGTCTAACACCTTCCTATTACCGCGTTCGACCAAACCATTCGATTCAGGATGGTAGATCATCGTGTTTATTTTCTTAATCTGTAGAATCTCACACAATGAGTTAAGGAAGTGATTATTGAATTCTCCTCCTGAGTCGGAGATTATCATATTTGGGATCCCGTGTCTGCATATATAACACTCATAAAACTTCCTAGCACACTCAATAGCTGTTTTACTTTTTAATGGTATTAGTTCAGTATACCGTGTAAGAGCGTTTATTATCACTAAGAGGTTTTTATTCCCTCGGTCTGTCTCGTAAAAACCTGTCAATAAATCAAGGTGTACCCTTTCAAAAGGTTTACTAGGCACAAGATAAGTTCCGAGACCTACAGGAGTCTTAGTATGACCCTTATGACGGAAACATATATCACAGTTTTTAATATATTTCGTAATATCTTTTAACATAGTAGACCAGTAAAATAAAGACTTGGCCTTTTGGGATGTTATTTCGAACCCAGGATGACCATGCAAAGGATGGTTGTGAAGCCATTTCAGAACGGTTGGTATTACAGTAACCGGTACAACCACCTGGTCGTTAGTCAACTGTGTTGAACTCCTGGTTTTCCTAGCCACAGATCGGCATAGAATGTTATCCTTAACCAAGAAATATTGGTTAGTATACTTCAAATATTCCTTATCATCCGGCTTCCTATTTAATGCGTCTATTATTACTCTTAATTTCTGATCTTTCATTTGTTCTTGTTGTACTGAATCTACATTCCATCCTATATCTGTAATATTCTCTGTTGTTTGGGCTAAGGATTGACCATTTGCGATAGCAATTTTCATGGCCTGCGAAGAAGTTGGAATTTCTTCTAGCCCATCGAATGGAAATGATTGATTTGGTATGGGATTACGTGATAACGCATCGGCTATTATGTTTGCTTTACCGGGTAAGTATCCAATTTTAGCTCCAAAGTCCTGGATAATCATATGCCACCGAGTTCTTTTAGGACTATGATTGAAACCTTTAAAAAAATCAGTAAGGGGCTTATGATCAGTCAGAACCTTAACACTGTACCCATAAATTATATATTTAAAATGTACCAACGAATTAGCTATCGCTAAACATTCTTTATCTATTACAGCATATTTCTTCTCTGACGTTTTTAGTTTAAGAGAATAAAAGGCAATGGGAAAAATCTTGTTGTCATGCCAATGGAGTAACACACCCCCTACCCCTTGGTCTGAAGCGTCGGTTGCAATAATAAATTCCTTAGTAAAATCGGGAAACTTTAGAATAGGAGCAGAACTCATTTTCTCTTTCAAGGTATCAAAAGCGATTTGATGTTGGGATTCCCATTTAAAAATTACATCCTTCCTTATAAGATCAGTTAAAGGAGCTGCTAACACTGAATAATCCCGGATAAACCGACGATAGTAACCCGAAACCCCGAGAAACTGCTGCATACCTTTAACGTTAGTAGGAACGGGAAATTTACTAATAGCAGAGATTTTATCATGGACTACTTTAAGACCTTGCCGTGATAACATGAAACCCAAATAGTATTCATCTTTGAAAAACTGACATTTAGAAATTTTTACCTTTAAATGATGTTCCCTTAACCTTTGAAGGACTATTTCTAATTTACTTGGATGGTCTTCTAAAGTATTAGGAAAGATTACCAGATCGTCCATATAAGCATGGAGAATGTTCCCAAGTAAGTCTCCGAACACTATATTGATCATTCTAGTGAACGTAATAGGGGCACAATGTAGCCCAAATGGCATACGTAGGAATTCATAGTGACCCCGAGCTGTACTAAAAGCTGTGTACGGTGTACTGTCCTTAGCTAAGGGTATCTGGTGAAAGCCTTTAAGTAAGTCCAAGGAAGTAAAGAATTTATTTTGCCCTAATAAAGATAAAATATCATCTGTACATGGTACTGGGAAACGATCAGGGATAGTTTGGTCGTTGAGCTTGCGAAAGTCAACACAAATCCTCCAGGTTTTATCCTTTTTGGGTACGACTATCAAGGGAAAATTATAAGGACTGTTAGATTTCTTAATAACCCCCTCCTTTAACATTTTATCTACCTCTACATTGATCTCATTCAGAAATTTGGCAGGTAGACGATATGAAGGTGCATAAATGACTTTGTCCTTATCCTTTAAACGAATTTGATGTTCGATGACTTCTGTTTTGCCTAAAGCTCCAGTACTTGTAGAAAAAACATCACTACATTTAGATAGAAGCTCAAACAATTTCTTACTTATATCCCTATCTAAGATGTCTGCTTCAATTTTGCCTTTAATTATTTTTAAAAGAGGTTCATCTATTGCTGATTCAGTGGAATTAATTTCAGCAACTGTAAGAATTCGGTGTTTATACGCTTCGATGTTGACAATATGCTGATTTTCATGTATGGTTAAAGCAGCATTTAAATGATTAAAAACTTCAATATTGACCTGATGATCAGAATTTACTGTGTACAACGCTTGCGTGACTGAAAGCCCATTGATTTTTAAAGTGTCAGGAAGAATTAAAATCTCTGAGCCTGGTATCTTTTTTCTAACCCATACCGTCAGATATGATGGTGTGTTTGGCTCAACGATTTGTGTAAAAGCAGCAATGGCGGGTGCCTGAGAGTTATGCTGGGTGGCTCTAACAATTTCATCACTTATGAGACAGGTGACTGGTTCCTCTATGTATGTTACTTTCTCACTGACTGTCTCCTTCTGATCCAAAACAGTTTTCAATGTGTGTGAAGACCGATAGAATTTTCCTTTTATAAACACTCCGTGTTTTGCGGGTGTCAAGATTACGTTATGTAATGACATTGATGGATAATCCATAATAACTACTGGGTACATACTAATATTACTAATAACGATAAAGGTGTCCGTGAAAGTACGTTGCCCCAACCTGTATTGTATTTGAGTTGTTCCCACTACTTCCAATTCATTATTACATATTCCTGACAAACGAATATTGGCGCGTTCGATAGGAACTTTTGAAAACAACAGGTGATGAGCACGTAAATCCATTATGTTACGTGGACTACCCGAATCAAAAAACAAGGTGAAATGTTTATGTTCTAAACTAACTGCATGCAAAGTTGGCCTGATTCCTTCTGAACCACTAATAGCGTGAATTTTGCAAAGATCTACGGGACCGCTCTCTGCATGTTTGGAAAAATCTACCTCAATTTCTTGAAAATTCCTGTCCTCTCACATATCTTGGAGAATATTAAATTTATTATTTGATTCAAAAAGTGATGATAACCCAATATCACTCTCCTCCCCCATTAAGTTGGCTTCGTGGTGTTTGCCTGCCTGTCCGCTGGCATTCTGAAAATTCACTGACCCCTAGTTATTTTGAACTGCTGGGTTTGGAGTTGATTTTCCTGAGGAACGATTTGTCTGTGCTTGTTTCTGCCCTACATTACTATTCTGCTTGAATTGTTTGTTCTTTCCCCCATGGTATTGTTTCTTCCTAGTATCATTACCAGAACTTTGGGTATTTGTGTTACTGTTTGGACTCTTTTTCTTAGCGTTACACTGATAATACCCGTGATATGAACTGTTATGAACTGAACAATACCGTGTCCTACACTCATTTATCATGTGCCCTGGACGTTTACAATTAAAGCAAACGACTGTTGATGAATTATTAGTGACCAAGTTAACCTGTTGCGGTGATGAAGAAGTGTGGGGTTTGTTTTCCTGTTTAGTAAAAGCCTGAACTATAGAAGGATCGAGATCTGTACACTTGGACAAGTGTTTCCGAATTTGTCTATAGATATCTAATTCCGTGCTATCTGATGTTAGTTTCTCATCAAAACACTTAATCAAAGGTTCAGGTAACATCGCTGTTATTAGTGTCAAATAAAACAACCTACAAAGAGATTTGGAACTGAGATGCGCATTACCATTGACCCAACTTGAAGCATCAAATTGCCCGTTATATTCTTCGAGCCTATCTCCTATCAGAGCTGCCCTATCCACCAAACTGAGATTAGTCATAAATGCCACTTTTATTACATTACGTAAAGCAAGGACTTCATCCAATGCATCCTCACTCCCATAGATGGAACGCAGCTTGGTTTTGAAAGCATCCCAAGTGTTTGTTTCTTTAAAAGATATTCCCCGTAGGTATGCGCCCACATCCCCTTTAGCATAGTCTATAAAACTCTTTGCCTCCTGCAATTGTATAGACTGATCGGTAATGGACTTTGCCGCCAGGTGAACGTCTACAGACGAAATCCAAGACTCGACACCCTGTGTCAAAAATCCATTAACCCGACCTGCAAACGGTACAATTGCCGATCTAGCATTAACTACCGTCAGTACAGGATTCTGTTGGGGAGCTGGGTTAGGGGGACTACTCCCACCTGGGCTTGGAGGATTCAGCTTCTTATTAAGTCTCCTAGCCGCACGCCTATTCTCTAAGTGATCTTGAAACCTATATGAATAAACACGGCCGCTATGTAACCTCATATATCTATACCAGGAATGCAAGTAAATCCCAACAGAGACTCATATATTCGCTAAAAAATAACATCACCTATGAAAAATGCATCATACAGTCCACTATCAATAAGTAATAAATGCACTTTCTGAAAAAGAACAGAGTTAACCATGTGTCAAGAGTAAAAAATAAAGAGCACAAAAAATAAAAAATGAGATACCGGGAACCGCTACTTCTGCAAGGAAAGAGTATTAATCTACGGCACCGCTCACCTTATATCAGCAACCTGCCGCCCGAGTCAGGAACAACTGCAAGATGAGATTACTAACTGTTATAGATAGAAGGCTGTACTTAGCTTATATTGGATTCTCGTAAGTAGGTTGACGAAGTTCCTCTGCCGTCCGACTTCCGCCTGTCTAGGTACACGTCATCGGAAGGACCCTACTGCGGATGTTGAATTTTCTTGTGTTGTCGAATGTTGATGTGGAATGTTCCTGCACTTGAAACGCGTCGAGAAGGATGTATTACCAGGGCCAGGTAGATGTTTTCTCTCTCTCTCCCTCTCTTTCTCTCTCTAAGTGCGTCGAGAAGGAATTGGTACCAAGGTCCGGTGGAGATTTCCTCTTTCTCTCTCTCTCTCTTAAGCGCGTTGACGCCGACCCTCCTGGTGCTGTATGTTTGCCTTCATCTTCCAAGACGTTTGATGTACACAACCGTTCGTCCGATGTTGACCATGTAGGTGATGAAGATGACGTCTGTCTATAGTTGTTTAGGCATCTTGCCTTATCGTAGCTTCCTTTCCAAAAATGTAGGTCCGCTGCCACCATTAATGTTGGGTACACTTGCGAGTATCCAACTATATCTGATTATGTGGACCGTCGTCAATACAGTCAGAGAAATGGATTTGCATCTTCAAATGTTTCTCCATGGTTGTGCATGAGTTTACGTCTTAGAAATAGTAAAGTTCTTCTGGTAGGATTTAGACAAACTCCATAATGGGATTCTGTGTGACTATATTCTGGAATATTGTACAACAAGGTAACAATGGGTCTACACAGGAGGATTTCCCATTTTGATCTGTCTTAAAACTTCCACACTACATCATAACAAGACCTATCATTTACACACACACGAACACACAATGACCTCGTTCCCAAGGATTTCTTGCGCCTACGTGACTGCTCTCAGCTCAGAACAAAAGAGGACGTTGGCTTATGCTGACATACTGTTTTCCAAACAACACATGGACGCTTGCTGACATGTTCTGCTGACATGTTTTGCTGACATGTGCGACTTGAAGGACTAGATCTGTGATTCAAAAACAACACCTCTCTCGTGCTCACACAGATATATATACCTTTTGCTAAGTCCATTCACATTACAATTTAAATGGAACTACCGGTTCCAATTTACATTATGTCATACCATGACATTAATAGGGTGTTAGTTCATACTGGGGAGTGTTTAGGCATATATAATGTGTATAGTGTAAAGTAATTGAGGTATCTTGGAGGCTTGCGTTTGTTAAACCCTCTGGAAATACGCAAGGGTTTTCTCTCTCTCTCTCTCTCTCTCTCTCTCTCTCTCTCTCTCTCTCTCTGGTGAGAGAATTCCCGCACCGTTAAACAGGGACATACGAAAGTGTTATCATTTTTTTATTGTTAATTTAATGTCAGATTGATTTTTCATTGCACTGCAACTAGTATTCAGGCAGTGGCTATAGTGACGTCATCGCCTGAGTGACATGTCAGTGACATCATTAGCTTGGGCAATCTCTTGCCTTCTCTGCCATATCCTTATGCAGTACATTTGAATTGTGGGCATGCCTTATGTTTTATATATATATATATAGCAATCAGCAGATCGCATTGGTGTTTAAGGTTTAATGAAGGGAAATATTTTATTGTTGTGTTATCTCTAGGGACTTTGATAACTGGGTAGTAATTTATTTGATATTCGTTAAAGTACTGTGTGTATACATTTCTTATTTTTTTAACTGTTTTTTTATTATTGTTTTATAATTACACACGTGTGTGTGTGTTATTTTGGGTGCATACGTGCATGTATGTAAAGTAGGAGCGGTTGCTAAAAGTTTACTTGGCAATCGCTTGTGCCTGGAGACAGGAGCGAGCCTCTGAGGTTTTTGGTGCTTAGCGCTTTTTCTGTGTGCTTCTGCATACCTTGGGTTGTGGGGGTGATAGGGAGAGTGAGATATTGCACTCAGAGGGAGAGGGACGAATTCTCTCTCTCTCTCTCTCTCTCTCTCTCTCTCTCTCTCTCTCTCTCTCTCTCTCTCTCATGCGCGCGCGTGTCCATCTGCTTGAGTCCCGTTTCCTATGCGGAGAGTGGATTTCCATTCTCGTTACTTGGGGAAGACTGATTGTTGTTTTTTGTCGTCTGGCCTTGAAGACACGAGGCCATTTTGACCCACTTTTGGAATCAGCTGTGCGTTTAGCCAGTTTGTTTCCCATGGGACTTTGAATTTTTAGTTTTGGGGTTTAATTTAATTTTGGGTTTAATTAATTTTGAGTTTAATTTTGGGCTTACTTAACGTTGAATTGAATTGAGGGTTTAGTCAATTTTGGTTTTAATTATGGGTTTAATTAACTTTGGGTTTTAATGGTGGGTTGGATTACTACCTTCTTTTGAGTTTTGAGAATTAATTGTTAGAGTAATGGGAATTAGCATTCTGGGTTTCGTGTTGTATGGGAATTATTTCAGGGAAATTTTTTTTTCTTGGGTTTTTTCTGTAAAGGGTGTCCTTTCGCAGGACTTAGGAATTTTTGGCATTTGTGATCAACTAAGAATAAGTGAATGAATTTACTTAAAAAGAAGAAAGTTGCAAAAATGAGGAGAGGAAATAGTGATCAGAGATTCCTTAGGTCAGCCTATGGCTGGGTAGGGGGCGAAAATTCACTGTCTGAAGGGTTTTGTTGGAAATCGGAATAGCCAAAGATCGATGGTTGGCTTAAGTTCTCAGACTCCAATGGTTCGTTGCTTTAATTGCGATATGCAGGGACACATTAAGAGATTTTGCTGTGTTAAATATTGTGGCACTTATAAGTGTTATGGTCATCCTTGGCAGTCCTGTCGTCTCGGAGACAGTGTAATGGTAGGCCTGCATTTCAGAATTTTGGTAGCTGAGATGAGAAACTTCCTCATGCGAATTGTTCGAGGGGATCTTGTGATCGGCAGACATTGCCTAAAGACCGATCAGTTGTAAAGGAAAATTGGATGGATGTTTCTTGGGATATAGGACTTCTGGGAGAACCCTCAGGGTCAAAGCCTGTCGTCATTGGATCTGTACATGGTATAAATGTAAGAGTTTTTATAGACACAGGCACCTCTATTAATGTGATGAATTGTGAGTTGTTCAGATCATTGTTTTCCGATAAGCTCTTTGAGACCCGCTAAAGAAATTGTATGCGATGTTCAAGCAAATAGGTTAAGAATTTTGGGATACATACATTTTAGTTATACAACAGGGTGCTTTGGGGAATGCATTGATACTGGGTCATCCAGTATGTCGGAGATGGGAAATCTCGGTTCATACGGGGGTATGTGGTATAACTGTGGGGGTCCCTGGGGTGTTTGTGCCATATGAGGGGACGGATGTGAGTGTGGTGGAGGATGAGGATGGATCGGGTGTACATGAGGATCAGCAGGTGGATGCTGAACATGTGTCGGTGGATAAGAGTTATTATAAGGGAGTTTTGGTGGATGATGTGGTACTTGGTCCTGGTATGGTTGCGATGGTGAAAGTTTGAGTGAAAGGAGTGCATAAATCCAGAGAGATGTGTGTGGCTGAGTGTAGCGAGATGTTGAAGGGGGTGTTGTGTACGGGTTCTATAATTAATGTAACGAGTTCAGGGTATACTTGGGTGGAATTGCTAAACTGTAATGATTCAGTTCACAATTACCAGAAAGGTACTTATGCAATCGACTTTGTTGACTGGGTCGATGACGATAATTCAGTGGCTATTGTTGGGGATTTTTGTGGTTTTTCAGAAGCAGATTTACAGGCTAGAAGGCAGATTTTTAGGGATCAGTTAGCCAATGCTGATTATAAAGAATATGTTGATGGTGTAGATGATGTTCTGGCCGAGTTTGCAGACATGGTCGCACTAAAAGGGGATAAGTTAGGATTAACAAATGTGTTAGAACACAAGGTTCAGTTGGGGGACAAAACTAAGCCTAATTTTGTTCCTTCATATAGGATCCCTTTTAAGATTTGAGAGCAGGTAGAGCAAGAGGTTAATAAGTGGGAGGAAGAAGGCATCGTTAGGCCCAGTTCCTCACCTTTTAATTTTCCATTGTTGGCATGTGTAAGAAAGATGGTTCAGTCCGAGTTTGTGTGGACTTTAGGAAGTTGAATGAGAAAACCATTCCTGATAGCTACCCTGTGGCGTGTTTGCCAGATTTATTTATTGAGATTGCAGCTAAGCATATTTATTCCTCAATTGATCTGATGCAAGGGTATTTGCAAGTACTGCTTAGCGAGGAGAGTCGAGAGTGCACGGCTTTCTCTTTGCCGAAGGGCCATTATGAGTTCATGCAAATGCCGTTTGGTTTATCAGGCAGTCCGATGACATTTACTAGGCTAATGAATACAGTTTTGCATGGCTTGTTAGGGAAGTCCATATATCTATACATGGACGATATTTTACTTGCCAATGATTCAGTAGAAGGACATTTAGAAGTTCTTAGGGAGGTTTTTAGGAGGCTTAGGTTAGTGGGTTTGAAGATAAATTTAACTAAATGTAGTTTTCTCAAGAGGCAGATAGTATATTTAGGTCATGTCATTTCTAAAGAGGGTGTTAGAGTGAATGATGATAAAGCTAGGGCAATTGTAGATTTTGCCACTCCCAGGAATAAGAAGCAGATTTGGTCATTCTTAGGCATGGCTGGATTTTTTCGTAGATTTGTGAAGGGTTTTTCTCTTCTAGCATCTCCCTTGACAGATGTCCTGAGGGATGATGTGCAGTTTGTATGGGGAGATGGACAGCAAGTAGCTTTTCAGAAGATTAAGGATGCCTTAGTAAATCCCCCAGTGTTGAAATTTCCTGATTTGGAACGTCCTTTCACGTTGGTAACGTACACTAGTTATGATGGTATAGGGGCATGCCTTATGCAGAAGTTCGATGGAAGACTCTATCCGATTGCATTTTACAGTAGGAAGTTTAAGACACGAGGTAGTAATGAACGGTTATGGTCGGTAGTAGACAAAGAGGCCTTTGCCCTAGTGTCTAGCTTGATACACTTTAAGATGTTGATTTTGGGCAATCAAGTCGAGGTTTTGATGGATCATAAGCCATTGTTGGATCTTTTTAATAAGTCGGATCTTTCCCCAAAAAGAGCTCAGTGGTATCTAACAATCAGGGATTTTGATGCTAAGCTTAGGTATATAGTGGGTAAACATAATGTCGTAGCAGACACCCTTAGCAGAAGTTTTTCTGATGCAGATGGTACTCACATATGTTATGTATCTGAGGATTGCATAGACTGGGATATTAGTTTAGTAGAAGCTAAGCAAGATGAAGATGAGATTCTGGGAGATGCAAAAGCCTCCATGAGAGGATCCAGGGTTTTGGAGAGATGTCGGGCAGGACATCTACAAATCGCTGTCATTGCTGGGAGACATCGGTTTGGTGCAAAGGATTTGTGAGCACCGCATTCAACATGGGCTTGTGCAGTAGCAGGTCATTCAGCATAATTGGATCACCAGGAATTCAAGATGTAAAGAGTTGCATGGGCTTGTACAATTGCAAACCGTCCAGAATATTCAGACCATCAAGAATGCAAGATTTCAAGCGTTGCATTCCATAAATGAACTGTTATTGGAATAACAATCATGCATATGAGACATATAATTTTCGTATCTAGTGCAGACAGTTTGTTGTGATTTTAGAGCTGGCCCTCATTGAACTTTCGATTGGACAATTAGCGTATCTGGGCGAGGGCGTCCAGAAAGTAGGTGGTCCGAGCTCCTATTATGCCTTGGATGACTTTAGAAGAACTATGTGCTGGTCTGGCAGTGGCGCTTCTGCTGCAGGTTCAATTGTGTTGACTTGACGGTTTGCTCAGTTGGATACAGAGAGCTATTTGATCAGAGAGACAGTGTGATCTTTCGAACATTGAACCGATCCGCCGGAAGTGCCCAGGTTCCGGTGGGGTATGTGCGTGTGTGTGTGCAATCTCCCATGGGATATTTATGAGAGGAACAGTGATTCTCACAGGGAGACTGCCTCGATCTTGGGTGGTTGATATGTGCTTTTAGCCCGGTGTACTGTTTAAAGAAACTGCCTCTATGAAGATACATTACCTGGGCCATAGAAAAGTAAGTAAAGATTGCCCAGTGACATTTATATCTTTCCCAAACTTTAGAGGGAAAACCCCTGGTTGGGAAGCAGTGAATCTGATCGATGTCTACATAACGAATTTTCCCATTTAATCTCCATTAGACATTTTTCTGTATGTAATGAACACCATTTCAGGTTTTAATATAATATGTTTCTTTCAACAGGAATTCGAGTTTCGTCCTGAGAGGACAAATATTTGGGAAGTGGTGTTTTTACTTCTACATACTATATGACATATATTGTGGTCTAGAATAATTATGACCTTATTACTTTGTTTGATGACCAAGGTGCTATTCACTAGTATTGCTTGGTACAGAATTATTATGTTTGTTTGTAAAACAGTATTCCGTCTAGTTATGTTTTCCATTGTTAGGGGGTGTGAATCACTCCATTTCATGACCGTAGCTTTTGCTGAGTTACTTTCTTTAAATTTGTCAATAAAGTCTAATTTTGCTTCTCCCTGTTTAGTTGCAGTAGGCCTTTGTGTAAAGATAGGTTTAGTGAGAGAAGTCGGCAAAGGAGAAGGGATTTGCTAACCTAGGGATGAGCCACAGCTACCACAGTCATCTTAAAGAAAACATGGCGGGTGAGATAGGACAAAGCGTATTTTGAACTAGAGAAAAGCAGTTAGCGCCAGAGTTTCACTCATGTAGGGGTAGCCTCCCTCTCAGGTGACCTGGGATAGACAATAGGGACCACCCTTTCACCCCCATCACGTAGTATGGGAGTAGCTAGGCCATTGTGGGCATGGGGGACATAGCCAGGCTGTGAGATAGATGGGAGCTTAACCTCTAAGTACTTAATCTTAAGGCCACTTTTTCTCCACTCCTTTGCTGTCTGTATGACTCTTTGCAGATCGAAATGGGGGCCTAGACTTCGAAGCAAACAACCATGGAAGGTGCGCACTGTTTTCCCAGAAAGCAGCAGACAACTCCTGACTCCAGTCTCAGACGCAAGTCCGGCGCTTCCTTCCTTTTACGCTGGTGAAAGCTAACTTCGGTAACCGGCCAAGTTTGTCGTGTTTAGCTCACACATCTGCAGGCCAGTCCGCAAATCTATGCCTCACTAGTGCTGACTGCCATCCAAATTTCGCAACCATTCCTGGCTGGTCGCAGCCTGATTGCAAGAATCCGTTGCCCAGTCATTTGTTATAACGGGGATTGTTGTATCTGTGGCCCCTCCTATTTACAGTGCTTATTTGCAAATTACTGCATTATTGCTCTATCATATGTAATTTATGTGTTTGTAAATGGTTTGCATTTTACATTCTTTCTTTGGTCTTGCATATTTGCCCCATTCTCTGTAAATAAACCCCTTTTTAAACTGTTGTTGTTCCTTTTGTTCAGAAACATGGGACCCCCTTGGTACCTAGGCAGTCTCAAAAATAAATTGTTCCAACTCCTTCCTACACCAAGGACCCATTTTATGACATTGTCGATGTTGCCAAGAATCCTATGGAATAGCCAAGTAGCATCGATAAAAGGGTTAATAAATAGGAAGAGACGACCCAGGAATAAATCAGGCTTTTAAATTTTATCATTCATTTAAATTAAATAATTTCATTATTCACAAAAGGCACAGAGGCGGCTGGAGGACAGAGAATTAAGGTAAAAAGGGTATTTTCATGGTCTTCTAACATTTAATAAGGATACATAAGGAAATAAGAAAAGTGATATTAATATTCTTTTATAAAGAAACGCCACACACCTGCTGTTTGTTAGAATTTACTCAGAACGCAGGCGACAGCGCATAGGTTCTTAAGTTAGCGAAACAGAGAGGTAGGCGCAAATTTTCCGTCCGCAAAATTTCCAAGTGTAAGGACAGTGTGGTGTTGCCATATGAACATAGGAATTAGGGAGTACGTAGTTAGGGAACTGTTGCACGTATTAGTGAGAACAAGTAGCTTAGAGCTTATTCAAGACTAGTTACAGCCGAGAAAAACGTACGATTTCTTGATCAGTGATAAATGTTGGGATAACTCAGTAGGCTATAAGAAACACATAACGATATCTAGCATTTAGACGACGAGCCAGCAAGCATTCTGTTCAAATCGGCGCATGCGTGGATGGTCCCAGTGTCGGAGAAATAAAAAACATTCCCGAACATAGTTATTTAAATACCCTCCCAGAGTATTAAAAGTAGAGTAAAGACATTGCTGATGTTTAAAGTTCGTTAAGTTGAAGTTGCATTCGAACCCCGCATTTATTGAAGAAAGTAGAGTGTGTTTTTGTATTTCCCCTCCAAGTTCACTTCCCATGCTCTGTCGCACGACGCAGTGAGCGGCCGGTCAGCTGTTTTCCACAAGCAACTCAGTCCACATCTTTCGTTCACTGAACGATCCTGCCTCCCTCTGTCCCCTAACGTAATCCGTGAAAGGCGTGAATATCTTTGAAACAATTTGAAACCCTTTCCCCACCATATCACTTGTTATGACGAGACCGAGACAGTAAAAAATTACATAAATACTAAAAGATCATTTTGGAAGAAAAATAACTTAACATAATTTCGCATATCTAATTTATTTGCTCACAAGCACAAAGTAAAGTAACTTTAACATTCATAACGAATACGTTCCAGTGCACCTCCGCTCTCAGAGAGAGAGAGAGAGAAATTTTTCTCGCTTATCCTTTTAACTTAACATGGGCTTGACAAAAATTTATTTACGAGTTTGGAAAACAACCCGCGAATCATAAAAGCTAAATACAAAGAATTTTCTTTTGTGTAACACACTTTTAAACTTTCAAACTCATTACTCATTAAATTTTTATCATATAGCCTACACAGTGCGTGAAATTTATAAGCACTTGTGTTTAGCGAATAATCTCGCATAACTGGTCTCCCTTTTCATGCTTCAGCCTAGATCAATTCTCGTACGCTATAGAGCACATGTACAGTCACTCAAAAATGTTTTGCACCATGTTCCAGAAGTTTTCGTTCACCTAACAGTAATTTGTTCTTTTGATATTTACAAGGAAATGTAATTTTCTTATTCGATTTTGGTTATTAATCATACGGTTAACAATATAAAAAAGAATGGTGAGTGAAAAATTCATATTACGAAAAATGACGAAACATTTTGAAAAATTTCACTTCAGATGATTGGGCAAAAGAGTCAAAGAAGAAACTATACTTGAATCCAGATAAAAGCTTATTGACTAATAAAATAATATTGAATAACCATCAATGAAATTATATATAAATAAAGAAAGAAAGAATTCAACCATCATCGTTGTCACAAACAAAAAAGAAAAAATCTCATAACGTCTTATGTTATTGTGTGACTCCACATTCGGGCAGGAAAAGTTTAAACTGTCTCGTCACTAGCACCGATAAGATGGGCAACAGACTAAGCCGCACCACAATCATTAGCTTGCATAAGACTAATGTTCTATCGTAGATATTGCTCGGCAGCTTAGCGTAAATAAAACAACCATGTATAGAGGGATACAACAACAGAGAGAACGAGGAAACATGATAAATTCATTGTAAAAACTGGAGGACAACCCCATTGTTGCACTGGTGTTGATCATCTTCGGATGATCACTGAAGGAGCTCCGCCTAACTCCCACCTGACAACCGATGTTGCTATAAAGAGAGAACATTACGCTCTCCCTTCAAGTTGCTGCTCAAACCATCCGTAACAGGCTACATGAGACCAAGATATTATTTCATCATACTCCTGCCATGAAACACTTCATATCAGCGAAACACAAAGAATAGAGGCTAGGGTTTGCATTGTAATATAATCCAGCGGCCGATGATTTCTGTCCAGTAATCTTTCGTGAGGAGGAGACATTCTCCACTGATGAGCATGGTAGTCTTCTTCACTGCTGGCAGCTAGCATTAACTAAATTAATGTTGAACTTCTAGCTAATTTTAATTCTTTAGAAACTAATATAATAAGAAATACAACAATAGGCTTTATATATTCAGTTAACTTCATAAGAGGCATCAAAATGATAGGCCTAAGTAGCAATGAAAAGAAACGAGAAATTACTAATAAGATCATTATATATATATATATATATATATATATATATATATATATATATATATATATATATAATATAATATATATATGTATGTATATGTATGTATGTATATGTGTGCTGTGATTATATTCTATGTATTACAAAAATAGACGTGAAATCTGTTAGTCTAGTTCAGTATATTTTATATTAAGTTTCACTAGTTCACAATATACATAGGATTAGTCATTCAAAAAATTTAATTAATAATAATGTGAAGGAAATCTTTACAAAAGTCGTATTTGTTGATGTTAATAAGACTAATAGTTCAACTTGTAACAGTTTGGAAAAGGCCCTATGTCTACAAAGTTCACGCATATGAAGGAGATAAAACAACGATAGTGATGGCAGTTGGAGATGAAAATATTAAACATACGAACAGCGATGACCTATGAAGTATTATAGTAACATCCTTTAATTAAGTAAAACATGACAACAGTAAGCAGTATCAGAAAAAGCCCTGTTTAAGGAAACTGCAGGTAATTTCTCGGACCCACCACTAGTATTCAGTGGTTTCACGTTTACAACTGAGTTGCCATAACTGGCCAGATGTCGCTATTATCAGCTGTTGTCCAAAAAGTTTTGAAGCATGTTGCAAAACTTTTTTGAGTGATTGTACATCTAACTAATTACTCGTTGTTCAACTGTAGTGCATGAGTTGGGTATATCTCATTCCAGACTTGCTTATACTGCAAGTGCTGAACTGCATAATGAGTGCACTCCCCATACCCTACCTGTCCTCATGTCAGGCAGTGATCTCTAGTTCTTATAACTAGCCATCCACTAGTGTCATGCCCAGTTTCCATTTCTCACAGTGCCATTAATCTGCGGCACTGCCAAGCACCCAATCACTGAAGCACTTATCTTTCTTCTTTCCCTTTCCTTTCTCCCTTTCCTTCTGCTGGAGTCTCTCATTTACCTCTTACACCTTACTTACCTTCTGCCCCAGGCAGAGTACCATTCACCTTCAGTGCCATTTCATGCACTGACATTTTGCATTGCTCCACGGAGCGCACCGGCACCACAGTGCCAACCAACCAAAATAATCACTCCTAAGCCATTGCACTTGTATTTAAGAAACAAAGTGCCATACAACCAGTGTTTCCGCCCCTAAGGACCTTGTCTCCTTCAGGAACACCCCATCAACAGTGCACCCACCGAAAAGGGCCATAGAACCTTCAGGAGACTCTGATGTTCTAAGTGTTTCTGCTCATTGGGAATAATAATACCTTCAGGATCACTTCATTTACTAGTGTATCCGCCCATAAGGACTCAGACTTCCTTCAGGAACACTCCCCTAGTGTGACCTTTGCACGGCACACTCACTCACAGTGCCACCTCATTTAAAGGTGCCACTCACTGAAATGCCAATAATCTAAAGGACACTTCCTCATCGTCACAAACCCTTTCCTTCAGGAACGCCCAGTAATCCACTTAGTAGCCCTTCCCCATCAGCAACATGTCAACCGAAGAGCACCAGTATTTCCGGGATATAGGAAAGTAGGACGGCCTCATAGGCCAATCCCTTCAAAAGTTTGTAAAGGAGCAGATTGAGGAAAAGAGAAAGTACGAAGAAGAACAGAGACTGCAAGAAGCCGAGCGGAGGAGAGAAGAAGAAGAAAGAGAAGAGCGAAGAAGACAGCAAGAAGCCGAGCAGAGGAGAGAAGAAGAAGAAAGAGAAGAGCGAAGAAGACAGCAAGAAGCCGAGCAGAGGAGAGAAGAAGAAGAATGAGAAGAAAGGAGAAGACAGCATGAACTAGCCCTCAAGGACAGGGAGCTTGAGTTGGAGAGAGCCAAGAAGGAACGCGCAGAAGCTTTAGCAGCCCAACAAGCATCTAGCCCCACCCCATCTGCACTAAATACCTCCCTATCAACAGTCAATAACCTCGAGAGCAAAAGGACAGAAGATGAGCCAGAACAATGGCTCGAAGAGATCGAATTCCTCTAATAGATCTATGACGTCAGCCCGGCTGAGAGGGCCTTATTGTTCACCAAGCACCTGGATGGGAAAGCTAAGGCCGCCCACCAAGCCTTGGAAAGAGGTCAACGAGGGGACATGGCTGCCGTCCGTGAGGCCATTGCCAAGGCGTATGAAATAACCTCTGAGAGGTGGAGACAACGATTCCGAGGTATGGCTAAGAATGTCGACTGGTCCTGGACAGAATGGGCCTGTCACAAGACCCAAGCTGGGACCCGCTGGTTTGAGTCTATGCAGTGCGACACCTTCGAGGATTTGTTCAACCGGACCATGCTGGAGGACCTCTTCCAGTGTGTGCCCGGGCCTCTGGTTGTGTATCTTAGTGACAAGCAGCCAGCCACTCTCAAGGAAGCCTGCCGCTTAGCTGATGCCTGGGAGACGTACAACCCATCCCACAGCACCTTGCAACGCAGAATAGTGCCACCCAGACACCCCTCGGGTTCCAGTCGCCCACAGAACAGACTGCCTAACAAAGCTCCGTGCACCATCTGTAAGAAGCATGGCCATGCTGAAGCAGAGTGCCACTACAGGGACAATAACCAACAGGGCAACAACCCTCAGCAGCGTATCAATAACCGTCCCTCTTCCTCTCCTAATTCCGCACCATGACAGTGTTGAATTAGGTGGAGAGGAGGACTGACAGTTGCTGGTAGGCTGCCGAGAGTTGTTGCCCTGCTGATTGCTATCTTTATAGCGGCAATCTGCTTCGGAATGGCCATACCTTTTACAGATGGGGCATGAAGGTTTGTTAGATGGGCCGTTCAGCGAGTGCTGCAAGGTGCCATGGGAAGGATTGTATGTCTCCCAGGCATCAGCTAAGCGGCAGGCTTCCTTGAGGGTGGCTGGCTGCTTATCATTAAGATACACAGCCAGAGGCCCAGGCACACTGGAAGAGGTCCTCCAGCATGGTCCGTTGAACAAATCCTCAAAGGTGTCGCACCGCATAGACTCTAACCAGCGGGTCCCTGCTTGGGTCTTGTGACAGGCCCATTCCGTCCAAGACCAGCCAACGTTCTTAGCCATACCTCTGAATCTTTGTCTCCACCTCTCAGGGGTGATTTCATACGCCTTAGCGATGGCCTCACGGACGGCAGCAATGTCCCCTCGTTGATCTCTTTCCAGGGCTCGGTGAGCAGCCTTAGCCTTCCCGTCTAGGTGCTTGGTAAGCAGTAAGGCCCTCTCAGCCAGGCTGACATCATAGGTCTCAAAGAGGAATTCGATCTCTTCGAGCCATTGTTCCGACTCTTCTTCAGTCCACTTTCCCACAAGGTTATTGATTGTCGACGGAGAGGTATTTATGGCCGACGGAGTTGGGCTAGAGGCTTGCTGTGCTGCTAAAGCTTCTGCGCTTTCCTTCTTGGCTCTCTCCAACTCAAGCTCCCTGTTTTTGAGGGCTAGTTCATGCTGTCTTCATCTTTCTTCTCTCTCTTCTCCTTCTCTCCGCTGCTCGGCTTCTTGCTGCCTTTTCCGCTCTTCTCTTTCTTCTTCTTCTCTCCGCTGCTCGGCTTCTTGCTGCCTTTGTTCTTCTTCATACTTTCTCTTCTCAGCGATCTGTTCCTTTACAAACCTTTGAAGGGCCTGCCAGAAAGACCGTCCTCCTTCCCTATATTCCTAAAATATTGGTGCTCCTCGGTTGACATGTTGCAGATGGGGAAGGGGTGCTGAGTGAGTTACTTGGGTGTTCCCAGAGGAATAGGTTTTGTGATGATAAGGAAGTGTCCTTAGATTAGTGACACTTCAATGAGTGGCACCTTTGAATGAGGTGGCACTGTGGATGAGTGTGCCGTGCGAAGGTCACACTAGGGGAAAGCGTTCCTGAAGGAAGTCTGAGTCCTTATGGGCGGATACGCTAGCAAATGGAGTGCTCCTGAAGGCTGCATGGTCCTTATGGGCGGATGCACTGTTAATGGGGTGTCCTGAAGGAGCTGCAGTCCTTATGGGCGGAAACACAGGTTGTATGGCACCCTGTTTCTTCAATACAGGTGCAATGGCTTATAAGAGGTTGCTTTGGTTAGGTGGCACTGTGGTGCCGGTGCGCGCCGTGGAGCAATGCAAAATGTCAGTGCATGAATCGGCACTGAAGGTGAGGTACTCTGCCTGAGCAGAAGGTAAGTAGGGAGTAAAAAGGTAAATGAGAGACTCCAACAGAAGGGAAGAGATAGGAAAGTGAAAGGAGACAGATAAGTGCTTCAGTGATTGGGTGCTTAGCAGTGCTGCAGATTAGTGGCACTGAGAGAAATGGAAACTGGATGTGGCACGAGTGGGTAGCTAGTTATGAGAACTAGTGGGCGCTGCCTGACATGAGGACAGGTAGGCTACGAGGGAGGCACACCATGTGCAATGGTTTTTTAGCACTTGCAACACCCAAGTCTGAGATAAAATAAACCCACTCCCGCACTCCCGTTGGAACACATAACAAGATATAATATATATGCGCTTTATAGTGTACGCTACATGATCTGGGTTGAAGCACTTGGAAAGAAAAAAGCTGGTTTGCTTGATTACTCCTCTAAACATAAGCGTCCAGAAATTACGCCCTGTGTATAGGATAAAATTTAATGGGTAATGAATTTGAAATTTCAGATTACGTATTAATATAATTCTTTGTATCTGCCTTTTATAATTTGTGAGTTGGTTCCCAAACTCGTAAGTAAATTACGTCTGTCCCGTGTTGAAATGAACTAATGCAGGAGGGAAGCGGAGGGAAAATAAATCTCTCTCTCTCTCTCTCGGTGAACGATATGTAATGGCATGTATTTGTTATGAAATTTTAATCCCTTTATTTTACGCTTAAGCGAAAATTAAATTATGGTTGCGAAATTACGTGAAGTTAAGTATTTTAGGGAATTGCTCCTGCCTCGCACGCATCAAAAATCTTAGGGTATGGTACGCAAGGGTGTTTCAAATTGTTTCACAAAGTTTCCCGAGTTTCGTTAGCACACAAGGAGGAGGTTCGTTCCTTGAACGAACGTTGTGGGAGAGACTACGCGGGAAAACAGCTGATCGTGGGCCCTTGCTTGTCGGCGACAGAACGAAGTGGAATTGGAAGAGAAAAAACTCTACTTTCTTGCTAAGTGTGGGTTTGAAATGCAAAATGAATTATTTAACTTTGAATATCAGCACTGTCTTTATGTTAATATTCTTTAATATGCACTGGGGGGTCGTTAAATAACTACGCTTGGAACTGTTTTTTCCTCCAACACTGGGACAGTTCTACGTATGCGCTGTTTGAACACAACTGTTCCTCGCTAGCCGTATAAATGCCAGATATCGCTATACGGTTTCCTGTAAACTAATCATTATTTCAAAATTTATCACTAACCAAGAAAGTGTACATTTTCTTTGCCGTAACTATTCCAAAATAAACTCCTAGCTACTGGTCCTAGCTTACACATGCAAAATTCCCTAACTAACACCTCCCAATTCCTATATTTACTTGTCTACAACTCGATACTTTTGTCCTACACTCTAGAGATTTTGCGGGACGGACATTTCGCGCCTATTTCTCTGTTTTTGCTAATATAAGAACCCTATGCGTTCCCCTGCGTTATGAATGCTTTTACGATACAAGAATTGCGTTTCTTAAACGCAATTCTTGTATTTTAATATTTCTTAAAAGAAATATTAAAAGAAATTTTAATATTTTTTAGAAGAAATATTAAAATATCACTTCTCTGATTCCCTTAATATTAGGACATGCACACACTCTGTTTACCAAAGACGTCGGCTCCGATCGCTTTCCTGTTCTTTTGAATAATGAAATGATTATCGTGACTGAAATAATTGATTTTATACATTCCTGGTTTTCTAGTCTAGCTTAATAGTGAGGCTAATAAACGCTAATAGACTAATCCTGGCAACTGGTCGTCACTTTCATAAACTGGACTCTTGGCTGGTGAGAAAATTGAAATAAAATTATAATGATGCTGCCACGAAACCAAGAGAGCCCAGTTTATGAGCAAAAGGAAAAGTTATTTGAAAACTTACCTTAGATTTTCCTGGATTTACAATTGAATGGGGAAGGTCGCCATATGGGAATTTAGAATTCTTTTACAAATTTACAGGATTTATTTACAGAAACTTAGCAAATAACCATTGAGACACAGAACAACATAATCACTAAGGGGCAGATTCAGTTATAGGACACAGGGAACAATGATGCAATGATTTGGCAACAAGCAAGTTGATTAAAATGGGACCAATATGTAATGCAATCAGTTCAATGATAATAATAACACTCAGTGTTGCCCTGATTACACGAAATGGTCTCAGATAAGGCAAATGGTGGAACTCCAGGATGAGAGAATAATTCATATGAACATTTTCAGGATTTTGGTGGCAGACGAGATACTGAAGCATGGATTGCGATCGTTCCGCATGTGTCCCCTGAAAGAGACGTTCTCAGTTAGGAATGACAGTATACACTCAATGAGATGGAATCCCCCTATGAAATATCACCCAATACACGTTCTTAAATACAAAACATAACGTAGCCTAGAAGATGATTATAATGAAATCACGTAGGTACAATCTGAGAATCGGAGCAGCGTAGGCTTTAACAATGAACACGTGATCGCACTCACACAAAGATAAAATTAACACTGATATAGCTTAACCTAAATAGCCCTTAAATTGCACTGGTGGAGGGATAATTGATGGTTATCACAGGATCTTTACTTGAATTCAAGGCACGTAAATGGCAAGGCATGGGATACAGGCAGGATTCTAACAAAGGGAGGATTGCTTTGTGGAGGAAGAGGTTAAAGTTTAAAGAAATGGAATTTTAAGGAGTTTAAGTAAAAGGGGGAAGGGCTGGTCTTGACTACTTGCAACGTACAAACCTTTTATGACTGTTGTTGGCACCTACAACCGTTCCATGGTGTCCGTCGAAGTCAGTTCAACCAGCAGAGCTGGAAAAAATGCAGCACGTCTGCTACAGATGAGGTCGGAGCAGTCTCTCTCTGCTTTTCAAAAGCATGGCTTCTTCGAGCGTCTGGCGTCAGGCCAACCATACCTGCAGGTATGTCAAAAGAACCAGACAAGAGGGCATAGGAAAAGCACACTTATCATTAAATGCCTACAGCTGAAAATTCTACCTGTTCCCTAGTGCTAAATGGCCCTTTTGGCCTCCCCTATCCCTACATGTCTCCCCATCGTGTGATGGGGGGGAGGAAAGGGGGTTTGTATTGTTTGCTGGATCACACGATGTTGGGGGGGGGCGGTTAAGGAGGTCTAGCTAATGGCTACTGACTGGTTCAAGTAAGCTCGGCTGTGTTCGCTGCCTGCCAAATTCCCAGACTCGATAGGCAGGAATAACAGATTATTTCAAAATTAAATAATGAAATCAAAGTTTCAGGAAGGAGGAATGTTTATTCTTGACAAAATATATATATATATATATATATATATATATATATATATATATATATATATAAATATACATATATATATATATATATATATATATATATATATATATATACTGTATGTATAAATATATATATATATATATATATTAATATATATATATATATATATATATATATTTATATGGCTAATATATATGTATATATATATTTATATATATATATATATATATATATATATATATATTTGGGAAATATGTATATTTATATATATATATATATTTATATATATATATATATGATTTATATAGGTTTTAGGTTATCAAGGAAATAATACAGAATGTATATGAACCTTTTCTAAAGACGAAGCCAGCAAGAAAAATTTATATATATATCACGGGAACAGACTAATATATATTTATCCATATATATATATATATATATATATACATATATATATATATATATATATACTATATATTATATATTATATTTATATTTATATGCATGTTATATGTATATATACCAATATATTCATATATATATTATATAAGAATATATATATATATATATGTAAATATATAATATATATATATATATATATATTTATATATATTTCTATATAAATATATATATATATAGAATCATATATATAATATAGAATATATATATATAGCATATAATATATGAAATATATATATATAAAATTTATATATTATATATATGTTCTATATGTGTGTGTGTATATAAAATTCCATGTGTATACATATATGTAAATATATATATACAGTATATGTATGTGTAAAGCATATATAATAGAATATATACAGTATATATATATATATATATATATATATATTTTTATATATATTCATAAACTATCATCTTCAATTGGGAGAGAATTGAAATAAATTTAATTCGGGACTGCCAAAGAACCAAGTGAGCCCTGATTATGAACAAAGGAAAAGTTAATTGAAGACTTACCTTAGCTTTTCCCTGGATTTACATGTAAATGATTAAGGTCGCCATTTGAAATTAGACTTCTTTTACAATTAAAAGGGGTTTATTTACAGAGATTAGCAATTAAGCAAGGAGACAAAACAGAATGCAAAATGGTAACCAATGGGCGGGCTCATTAAGTGTATACAGTGAGCAATAATGCAGTAATTGACAAGCAAGCAAGCTAATTAGGAAGGGGCCAGTGTACAATACAATTATTCCCGTTATGATAATAACTTGGTTAAGCCAAAATTATATTAAAAGGTTCTCAGTTAATTATGCTGCGAAGGATTGAAGCCCAGGATGGGGAAATTAATTCATATAAAATTCGGCGGGCCACAATGGACTTCAGAAATCGGACTGCGACCAGGAATAGTTTCAGGATTTGAATGGCAGTCAGGATTATTGGACACAGAGTGCAATGGAGCCACTGGTATCTCCCCTGTAAGAGAGGTTCTGATTTAGAATGTCTGCACACACTGAAAGAAAGGGAATCCCCCTATAAAATGTTACACACTGCACGGTTTACACATTAACACTATGTAGCCCAGCAGATAATTATAAGAAAATCACGTAATCACAGTATTGGAATCGTATTCGATTGGGCTTTTAACACAAGGAACACGTGCTCGCAATCACACAAAGAGAAAATTTAAACACTTGTATTACTTAGACTAATTTGCCCTTAAGTTGCACTGGGGAAGGGATAACTAGATGTTTATCACTGGATCTTTTACTGGAATTCAAGGCACATTATGGGGCGAGATACAGGAGGCCGGAGCAGGACTCTTAACAAGGGAAAATTGCTTTGTGGAGGAAGGAGTTAAAGTTTAAAGGAATGGGAAATTTAAGGGGTTCAAGGAGAAGGGAAAGGGCTGGCTTACTGACAATTTGCAATGTACGAACCTTGACTAATAAATTGTGGGCGCTAACAACCGATCGCCCGTTCGTCAAAAAATATGTCGGCTCGCTGAAGAAGATGGGCGATAGACTTCTGCCCAGCACTGAGATGAGAACGTGTCCGCTCTTCGAAAACCAGCGGCGTCTTGTAGGGGCCTCATCTTAGGTCGACAATGTCTGCAAACACGTTAAGACAACCAGCAAAGAGAGCAGAGGAAAAGATTTCTTAAAGTTAAGTACTTAAAGATTAAAGTCCTACCTGGGCACTAGCCCTAATAAGCCCCTTAAACCTTCCCAAACACTAATTACTCCCACCTCACGCGATGGGGGTGAGAAGCGGGTTTCCATTGTTCCCCGGATCGAACAATTTAGGGGAGTGAAGGGAGGCCTAGGCTACCTACTGGTGTTAACAGCTTCGATCTGGTTCAAACTCTGTGTGCTTTTTTTCTGTCGTCTCCGCCAATTCCTTCAACCCCACAGTGAAAGGAACAACAACTGTATTTCAAAATTAAATGTGCACTGGGGTGTACATGAGGGAGGGATAGCCTTGATAATATATATATATATGGTATATATATATATATATATAATATATATATATATATATATAGGTATATATAAATATATATATAAAGAATATATATATAAAGATATATGAATGTAGCGGTGTGTATGATATATATTATTTATAAACATATATACAGTAGATATATATATATATTATATAATTATATACGATAAATTATATATATTATTTAGTATATATATATATTTATATATATATGGATATATATATAAATGGTTAAATATATATATATATATATATATATGCTTATAAAGCAAAACAAAATAATAATATATATATAAATTAATGGAAAGAATTAGAATATATAAAATACAAAATATATATTTATATATGTATTTTTATAAATATATAATCATATTTATACATAATATATACAGTATATATATATATAATAATATATATATATATATATATATATAGATATAGATATATATATACATACATACATATATATACAGTACATTATATACAATATTTTTAATATATATATATATATATATATATATATATATATATTATAATATATATACTGTTCTCAACTGCTTATCATCCATAGACTCAAGGAGCCTTGGAAAGGTTCCACCAGACATTGAAAAGTATGTTAACTAAATATTGTAATGAATCAGGAAGAGAATGGGATACTGGTTTACCTTTAATGTTATTTGAAGTTAGGAATGCTTATCAAGAAAGCATGGGATGTTCACCAAATGAAATGATTTTTGGTCGAGAAATTAGCGGTCCATTGAAGATTCTTGCAGAGAATTGGGATGAAAATCAAGCTTTAAATCCAACGATAATATGTGAAGAACTGCATATGATTCTCAAAAGATTAACCCTTTGATTTCGGTTGTAACGTATACGACGCATTTAATAAACTGGCCCGGAACACTGTTGTGTCGTATACGAGCACCGGTAATTTCCTTTTATGTGAAGGACTGATGATTGAAATACTGGCCTCTTTTTCTTGATATGGTAACAGTCTGTCAGTTGCCATACGGTGAATTCATATAAATTCACGTGTTTCCCTAAAATTCATTAGTCTTCATCAAGATGTCACAGGGGGAGGGGTCAAGGGTACGACATCCTCGAGTTGACCGCCGGCAGATCGAGAGAAGAGCTCTCGACGAGGATAACTATTTTATAGACCTTCTCGACTCATTTTCTGGATATGAAAATGAATCGGATTTAGAAGGAAATGAAATGGATAATTATGGTCCTGGTACAAGAGACAGTGATGAAATATCAACCGACAGTGAAAATGACGAAAATCTGCCACCTACAAATGAAAGCCAAGGTGTCAAAAGAAGGCGGAGACAGCGAAGTGACCCAGGTGATGATTGGGAGTGGGCTGCCAGCAATTTCCAGCCCAGAGATTTCATATTTGACAGCAGTGGCAGTGGCATTACGTCGAAATGTAATGTGAATGAAAATTCAAAGGAAGTAGACTATTTTTTTGAATTTTTCGACAACGAATTTATGGGGCTGATTGCTGAAGAGACAAACCGTTATCAGAGATTCCTTGTTGATACGCTAGAGATGCAGTGCCAAAGTATTTTGCGAAAATTTGCTCAGGTTACTGTGGAGGAAATGATACGGTTCCTTTGTGTGATTATGATCATGTCGCATATAAGTAAACATCGCATCGTAGATTACTGGACTACGCTTGAGACATTCGAGACAAAAAGGAGTGAGAAGGCTGATGGCAAGGGACAGATTTCTTCAAATTCTACGGGTTCTACATTTCGTTGATAATTCACAGGAAACAAGCCCAGATAATAAACTAAAAAAATTAAACCCGTGCTCGACAGTGTGCGTAGAAAATTCGGGAAAAATTTCAACCTTTCCAGGATTTATGCATAGATGAAAGTTTAATGTTATGGAAGGGAAGGCTAAGTTTCAAGCAGTACATTCCAGATAAAAGAAGTCGATTTGGAGTGAAAATATTTGAACTTTGTGATGCCAAAACGGATTATATTGTCGATTTTATAATCTATACTGGAAAAGATACAGAGATATTGGTACATGAGGATCTAGGGGTATCTGGTTCTGTGGTAAAAACATTTATGGCCTCGCATCTCGGAAAACATCACATCCTGTATTTCGATAATTGGTATTGCAGCCCAAAACTGCTCAAGTGTTTGGGCGACAACGAAACAGGAGCATGTGGAACAGTCCTGAAAAATAGGAAATTTATGCCTAAATTTCTGATGTGAACAAATCTGAGATTTCGTCTCAAAACTGCAATGGAATATTAGGTTTAAAATGGCAGGATAACAGGACAGTGTATATGTTATCTTCAGTACATGAAAATATAATGGTAGACTGTAAAAAAAGGTGTCGACCAGGGAATTTGTGCAAAAACCTGCATGCGTTGTTGACTATAATAAGAAAATGCGGATTGTGGACAAGAACGACATGCTTATTAGTTCTGTGAAGTGTATCCGTAAAACCACGAGATGGTACATAAAACTATTTTTCCGTCTGCTTGATATGATACTAGTAAACTGTCATCACTTGCATGGATTTGTTACTGGCAAGAAAGGGTCATATTTACAGTTTTCTAAGTCAGTCGTTCTGCAGTTGATTGAAAGGTACCCTCCAGCACCTAACAAGATAATTACCCGCACCGTAATAACGCAGCCAAGGCGGCTAACAGAAAGACACTTTCCTGATCCAGTTCCCTCAACAGAAAAACAACTGCGACCTTGACTAAGATGTCGTGTGTCGCATACATCCCGTAGGCCCAAGAAAGGCCAGCAGACATATTTCATGTGTAAAGACTGCAATGTAGGACTATGTGTCGCTCCTTGTTTCAGAGAATACCACACACTTCTGAATTACTAGAATTCTGTCGTAAAAGTTTTGTCAAGATTATTATGTTCAGCTTATTAAATATTCAGATTCATAACCATTTGTTATTCACATTGTTTGATTT
>NC_089796.1:36241663-36261663 GCF_040412425.1 Macrobrachium rosenbergii | reverse complement strand
TTGAAGTTCTTGGACCCTCTCCAGGCCTGCTTCCCCAGCCTGGCAGGATACCTGCCTTCCTCCGAGGAAGCAGCCTCTGGGTCAGACCCTTCCCTTCAAGGCTGCCCTCAAGAGACTGGCCAGCCTTGGAGGACTTTGGGCCTCATCCTTGAAGTTCTTGGGCCCTCTCCAGGCCTGCTTCCCCAGCCTGACAGGATGCCTGCCTTCCTCCGAGGAAGCAGCCTCTGGTCGGACCCTTCCCTTCAAGGCTGCCCTCAAAAGACTGGCAAGCCTTGTAGGCTTTGGGGCCAATCCTTAAAGGGCTTGGGCCCTTTCCATGGGAAGGGTCAGACCCATAGGCTGCTTCCTTGGAGGAAGGAAGCGGCCTCTCAGGTCGGACCCTTCCCCTCACCAATACTCTTTGCTTTCTCTTACCCTACTTTTCAAAACTGACACTTTCTGTCTCCGAAGGCTTCCAGACGATTTGAAGCATCTCGGAGATTGTTCTTGGACACTTTGAAGCTCGGCGCATGCGCCGAATGGCATTTCTCTCGTCCTTCCAGGAGCCGGAGGACTGAAGGATTCCAAAATGTCTTCAAGGAAAATCTCGAAGGTTTTAGATCATTTCAACATCGCGATAACCATTACTTGGAGTTCTTTTTCTGGCACATAAACAGCTTCTTTGCTTTAAGGAGTCGTCTTCTATAAACTTATGAGATTCCCTCTTACTGACGATATTGATCATCCCTTCGATTCTTCCTTGCTTCTCCGAAAAGTAATTCTGTGAATCCAAAATCTTTGAAGTAGTTTCTAACACCTCAGGTTATCTACTTTTTTCTTCGTCAGCATTCTTCAGTATACCTCCACGCCGATGTCGTCTCTTTTTGTTCCTTCTCTTTCTTATTTCGAGCGAAGAACTGCTCCAAGCGGTAATTTTGGGCATCCAAAATCCCCTCTCAATCAGCTTAGAAAACACCTCAAGTTCTCTACCTTTTATTTCGTATAAATTCTTCAGTTCCTCCGTTCCACTGTCTTCCTCTCTTCTTGATTATTTCCTTTCTTATTTCGAATGAAGAGCTTGCGTCCGTGAGTGACAATACGACTGTAGAGGTGCCGAATAATCGCAGAAGGCGGGAACCTCGACTTCATACTGCTCCACGAAGTAGTCCATATTTTCAGCAGTAAACAATTACAGACTGAAGCTATCTGCCATTCTCGTGATGTACTTTTTCCTCTTGAAAATCTCTTTTAGTCGATCTGCTTCGTCATCCAGTTCATTTTAACCATAAACTTCACCTTCTTTGCTCACATGCTGTCTCTGAAGGCTTCAAGACGTCTTCCTGGAGGATCCCTGAGATGGCCACTGTAGTCCTTGGTGTCAGTGCACCTATTGAGTGATGGCGCTATACGCATGAGCGGAAGAATTCTAAAACGACTGCAGGAAAACACGAAGATATTACGGCGCCAGGCGACAATGATTTTTTCTTGCAGCAGAAGGTATGAAATTTTCTTGAAAGCTTTATTGCGACGAAAACATCAATTTTTAAAAAAAGAAAGAAATTAAAAATTTAGTGAAAAATCATCATCGTATCCTTTTCTCTCGTCGTCCGAGAGAAATATATATATATATATATATATATATATATATATATATATATATATATATATATATATATATATATATATATATATATATATATATATATATATATATATATATATATATATATATATATATATATATATATATATATATATATATATATATATATATATATATATATATATATATATATATATATATATATATATATATATATATATATATATATATATATATATATATATATATATATATATATATATATATATATATATATATATATATATATATATATATATATATATATATATATATATATATATATATATATATATATATATATATATATATATATATATATATATATATATATATATATATATATATATATATATATATATATATATATATATATATATATATATATATATATATATATATATATATATATATATATATATATATATATATATATATATATATATATATATATATATATATATATATATATATATATATATATATATATATATATATATATATATATATATATATATATATATATATATATATATATATATATATATATATATATATATATATATATATATATATATATATATATATATATATATATATATATATATATATATATATATATATATATATATATATATATATATATATATATATATATATATATATATATATATATATATATATATATATATATATATATATATATATATATATATATATATATATATATATATATATATATATATATATATATATATATATATATATATATATATATATATATATATATATATATATATATATATATATATATATATATATATATATATATATATATATATATATATATATATATATATACATATATGTATATATATATATATATATATATATATATATATATATATATATATATATATATATATATATATATATATATATATATATATATATATATATATATATATATATATATATATATATATATATATATATGTATATATATATATATATATTATATATATATATATATATATATATATATATATACATATATTTATATATCTATATATAGATAGATAGATAGATAGATAGATAGATAGATAGATAGATATCTCCTCCCGACGACGAGGAAAAGGATACGATGATGATGATTTTTCTACATTTACATTTATTTCTTTAAAAAAATGCTATTTTCGTGGCAATAAAGCTTTCTAGAAAATTTCACCCTGGGAGGACAAGATCAACTTGAAATTATTATTATAGAAATTATTATTATAGATAGATACATATACATAAATATATATATATATATAGTATATATACATATATTTTATATATATATATATATGTGTGTGTGTGTGTGTGTGTGTGTGTGTGTGTGTGTGTATACACTGGTTTGTGCGTCTGTGTGCATTAATTTTTCCCAATAGTTAAAAATAAGGTGGTCTCAAGAATTTCTGTTTCCTGAAATGGTCATCACTAGCGCCCAGTAATCCAGTCAGCTTCAAGAGAAAAGTGACCTTTTGTTTTAACAAGGCTTCTCCATTGCCATTGATCACCTTATTAAGGGGAGAGAGAGAGAGAGAGAGATGGCTGCCTCCAGCAAGGAATGATTAAGTTTTTCGCATAGCAGAGTAAGTTATAAATATATAGTTTTTTTATGGTACCAGCATCAAATTATAATAGTAGATTTTTTTGAAGGATACAGAGTAGTTTAAATCGCTTGTCTTATTTAAATAAAAATTCTTCTTCGGAAAAGAAATAAGTTTTAGAGTCTTCAAGAACACTATTAAAGACGCACGGAAAACTTTTCCAATATTCCTGGAAAACCTGTCTACCATATACTTTGGAGGCTTGTATTTCAAGTCAATGGTCCCTGTATGCTTGTCCCGTATGAATTGGAATCATATTCTAAAAAAAAAAAAATAATAGTAATAAAAAATACTCATAGTAGCATGAGTCTTAAAATGAAGTAGCAAATCCACAGTTGTATATTTATCTTTAAATATATGTACATATACATAACTGTGGAATTGCTTCTCCAATAATAATAATAATAATAATAATAATAATAATAATAATAATAATAATAATAATAATAATAATAATAATAATAATGAGATATAATATTAAGCAAACTTTTTACTGATGAAGATGCAATTTTTAATAATTTTAGTAGGACATTTTTTAAACAACTTTTAGAGCTGGCCGTGCTGGACACGACCTTTGCCTTCAGTTTGTATAAACAAACTGAAGGGATGGCCATGGGATCACCACTTGGTCCAATTTTTGCTAACATCTTCATGTGCTCCTGGAGGAGCGCATAATAGAAGAATGTCCCATTAGGTTCCGCCCTCTATTTTATCGAAGATATGTTGACGACACGTTCTCCTATTTCGTCATGAATGTCATGCAGAGTCCTTTCTGGAGTTCGTCATCCGACAACATCCAAACATAAGGTTCGCTATGGAGAAGGAGGTAAATAACAAACTCCCCTTCCTTGATCTTATTATTTCCAGAGGTGACTCAGGTTTTTACACAGGTGTGTATAGAAAAATACATTTACTGGTTTGGGAATGAATTTTTATAGTTCGTGTTTCTTTCATTTGAAACTGAACTCTATTTTAACCTCCTCCATAGGGCTTACACCCACTCGTCAAACTGGAAGAGTTTCCACGATGAGATATCCTTTTTAGTGAAATATCTCAATAATAATTGTTTTCCATCACGACTTTTTTCAGATCCCTAAATAAACTGCTACTACAGAAAATGACTCCGGCAACACCTGAATCGACTGTGCCGAAACTAAAGATGTATGCAAGTTTCCTTTCGTGCATGATGATACTTTTAGGAGAAAATGCACAGCCATTATTCAAAAGAGTTTTCCAGCTTTAAACCTGAAAATCATCCCGAAAAATCCCTTTACAATAGGGTCTCTGTTCAGAGTCAAAGACCGGCTCAGTCCTCTGTTTTTCGTCCAGCGTTGTTTACAAGTACACTTGCCCGGGATGTGATCACGGGATATACATATGTGGGATGCACGAGGAGGCTGTTGAAGGTCCGCATAGATTCCACAGGGGCATAAGTCATAGAACAGGTAGCAGGTTATCTAATCCTGAGCAATCAAATATACGAAATCATTCAAAATTATGTAAAACTTATATTGACAGCAAGGATTTTTTCCATCCTAGGCCGAGTGCAGAACAACGACTTAACCATCCTAGAATCCATAATTATCAGGAAGACTGTGCCGTCGTTAAATACTCAATCGTCCTCAGTGAAGTTGTTTATAGCCTAGTTTGGGCAACTGGTTTTCTCACTCTGTTTGTACTTATTTATGTTAGTCTTGTTCTTTCTTTCATATAGGTAGGTTGTTTTAAGATTTTAGTGAACTCCTTTTACTCATTATTGACTTGTCTTGGAATGAGGTGTTTTGTTTTAAATATTTTTACTACATAAAGAGCTGTTGCCATTGCATTAATTTGTTATTGATGTTCGCAAATTATATTATATTTTATAGCCTTGAAAATGCGACTTGGAATTCGTCATGGAACGTCGGCATTGAAAATAAACTGTAGATGATGATGGATCCTACTTTCCCTACTGATTCCTTATATGATGTATATATATATATATATATATATATATATATATATATATATATATATATATATATATATATATATATATATATATATTACTAAAGGACCTCATTCAAACTGCATGGTATCTATAGATACCATCCAGTTTGAATGAGGTCCTTTAGTAATTTAGTTAATGCACAGAACAATTGTGTATGTGATAAAGTTAATATATACGTATGTATACATATATGTGTGTTAGTGTGTGTATTAACAGATAGTTAGACACAGAGATTGATGCATAGATAGAAATATATATATATATATATATATATATATATATATATATATATATATATATATATATATATATATATATATATATATATATATATATATATATACATATATATATATATATATATATATATATATATATATATATATATATATATATACATATATGCATATATACATAGTAGGCATATATATAGTAGGATAGGAAGAAGAACAGTCAGCTCATCATTGATATATTTATTAATAGGTGCGCTTCTGGGATCACCCATATCCCATCTTTTCTGGCTAAAAGATACAAAAACACTAATTAAAACTGACAACAGAGCTTACAAAATTAAAATGCTTTAAAGATTGAAAAATGACAATGACAAAACAAGAAATAGATTACCTTCAGTAGTAAAGTCCAGAGGATGAAAACTGAATAAGAGTAAACAAGGTTAGCAAGTAAACAAGAAAGGCCGGGGGGGGGTTACTATAGTACGACCGTTTTAGGAAGAGACTTTGCCCTCTTAAACTGACCATTAACCTTCTGACTTCAAGCTCTCATTGTTTGCGCCTGTTATCAAGCACGTGTACTATAATAGAAAGTTCTGAATGAAGTTTTGTTGTCCCACTTAAATTTTAGATAAAAAAAAATTCAATATATGAAAATGATAGATGCAAGAAATTTGGAAACCTAGATGTGCTTTCATTTTCAGTTTTGTTTATTTGGATGCTGTACTGAGCAATGTTCTTGAGTTACGTCATCTACTATAGTTTTTTATTACTGTTCCTTTGCTGTTATCGAAGTCATATAATTGTGATATAGTTTTGAGCTTTTGAATTGTTTTCTTTCGTGTATGCCGTGATCCGTCTTTACCTCCTTGCTGTATCGGTTGAATTTTCACTGTGCAGCCTATAAAATAGCTCATAATAAATATTCTTTAAATATTGTTACACCCATATATATATATATATATATATATATATATATATATATATATATATATATTATATATATATATATATATATATATATATATATATATATATATATATAAGTGAAAATTCAATATTTAAAGAATGTTTATTATGAGCTATTTTATAGCATTACAAAAGTGAAAATTCAACCTTATACAGCAAGGAGGTAAAGACGGATATATATATATATGAAAGAAATAATATAAAAGCTCAAAACTATATCACAATTATATATATATATATATATATATATATATATATATATATATATATATATATATTACACATTTATACAGTATTAGATTTACCTGTGCTTTTAAAGCACTGTCATATGATACTCATCACTGCTGTGGCATTTCTGTTATATTTAGATTTTTAAAGATATTTCTGCCACTTTCTGTCGAAAAACAGATCTATATTTCAATTTATTTCAATTTCAGTGTTCAACAGAATATCACACAACAAGGGAAAGCAATAAATTTATTTACAATCGAAGTATGAGGAGACATTACTTATGAAGAATCCTCGTCAGAGGATGCTACATCGATAACAAAAGAATCTATATATTTATCAATGCAAACATCTCTTGAAGCGTCATCTCTTTTTATATCTTCGGCATGTCTCACATCATTAGCCCAGTTGTCAGAAGATATGGATTCAATTGCTTCTTTGACCAAAGGAAGCAGGTCTGATTTTTTAAAATGATTCTTCTTTGCCACGTATGATTTCACCTGCGCCCATATCAGTTCTGTTGCATTATACTGGCAGTGATATGTAGGCAGCCTAACCACTATGTCCATGATCTCTTGCCAGTCTGTCAATCACGTAATCATTTTCTTTACATGAATGTCTTTGCAACTTTACTAATTTTTTATTAGCCAGTCTTTAACTTCATCCTTTTGGCAGACATTGTCGGAGGTTTATTAATTCGAACTGAATGATAAGAAGCGTTATCCAACACTATGATGGCAGATGGCCCTATATTGGGAAGAAGCTGGGTTTTAAACCATTTTTCAAACACTGCAGAATTCATCTGAATTTCTAAATTGCGTATCCCTTGTCAGCTGGGTGCTTGATCATTGATAAAAATATTACCCAGAAATGTGGTTAATATTGCAACCAATATTGTGATTGTGTCTACTTACTCTCCAATGTTATTGATGTACAATTAGAAGGAATAAATCATAGGTAAAAATTTTTATTCTGTCAATCTCTCTCTCTCTCTCTCTCTCTCTCTCTCTCTCTCTCTCTCTCTCTCTCTCTCTCTCTCTCTCTCATTTTTTTTTTTTGCCCAGCTAGTGGAATAGTAAGCGGAACCATAAAAATGATGAACATTCTTTATGATTAGTTTTCTGACGAATATACAAATAATTTTTAACTATAATACACAACTGTGATGTAGCTGTCCTTTACGGATTCAAACAGAATTAGAGAAAATGACAAAAAAAAAAAAAAAAAAAAAGAAGACTGTCATCCTCAATCAGTGCAGTGCTTATACCTCTGGCAACACTAAACCCCGATATATAGTACTTATCCTATGTTTATTTATTTGTGTTGTTACATTAATTGCATAATATCTATATCACGGATCGCTACTATCACAATATTATCATATAAATAAAACAGGTTAATTTGCAGCAAAACAACAAATATAAACGCTATTACAATGATTGTTTACGATTTCGTGCGTCTGGTAGCATGCTACTGGTGACTACCGTCTGAAAACCCTCCGGATTTGTAAGTGTGAGGTCTCATCTCGGCCGTAATCAAAGGGTTAAGAGAAATTAGAAAATTCTCTTTAGAAAATTTGAAAATAAGTCAAGAGAAAATGAAAAGAAAATATGATGCTAAAACTAAGCTAAGAAATTTTAGTATTGGACAGCAACTTCTAGTGAATTTAGCCTATTAAAAATTCATTAAAATTGTCCCAGAAAGTAAAGATATCATGTCGCCAGATCGCCAAAAGTTCTGGAAATATTCTTACCAGTGAACAGATTTCCCTTACCAATAAGTTTCAAGGTCCTTATAGGATAATAGAGAAGTTAAGTGATCAAGAGGAAACTCATATGTGATTGAAACACCAGGAAGAAGGAAACGAGCAGAGGGGGAAGATACATGTGAATCTTTTGAAACCTTACTTCTCAGAGACTAAAACTGAAACAGCGTCAATAACACAGACAACTTCATCTACAGAGGACGATGACGGCTACGAATTGGGAGCTGAAAACAAGATGAACAATTCTTCGATATTAGATAAACTAAAACATCTGAGTGTTGAGCAAAGTAGTGAATTAAGTGAAGTGATTCAAAGTTTCCCTGAAATTTTTGCAGATGTACCTACGCGTACCAATCTGACAAAGTATGAGATAAAGATCATAGAAGATGGAAAACCTTTTAAACTGAGAGCTTACCGCTTATCACCTTTTCATCGAAATGTTTTGAAGAAAGAAGTTGAATATTTGTTGCAGCATGGATTAGCAGAACCCAGTTCAAGTCATTTTAGTTCTCCTTGTGTGTTAGTGAAGAGACCAAACGGGAGCTAATGAGGCCAAAAATCACTAGGGAATTGGTCATTCTCCTCCTTCTTAGGAAACGGTCACCTTCATACCTCGGAGACTTAAGGCCACACCTTTATGTTTTGTATATATACCCTTGTAACATTTCATCTGTCCATATTCAACCAGTGAACAGGGGCACAGAAGCAAGTATGAAATATATGGTTTCAACGTTTAAATAGTGTTTTATGGGCCTTTCTTATATTCATATTACACTGTAGTATTACAGGAAAAGACATTCATTTTTGCCCATTATGGAACATCACAGTTTACGCCAGTTTTTTCGGCTTCAACCCAGCTGTCAAGCACATCTTTAGACGGTACGAACGGCTAGTACATGGGTTACACAAGAGGAAGAATCAGAGAAATTTTCTACAAGAATGCCTACAGGAACAAGTTTCTCCCAAAATGTACGGTTTCACGCGTTGGACATCGGCGTCAGACCCATTTCGGACTCCATCCGCACATTCCTCCAAGACAGAATACAAGCCACACACCAAGACATCTATGTGATTAGAAGAAAAATAAGTGAGCTAGCCACGTCACTTCGCCTCACGTGCAGGGATGATGGTATGTACAGATATCTTTCATATTTTGTGCTATCAGGTGCTATTGAAAACAGTGAGTCCCACTCCAGAAATTTGTGCTACAAATTAAAAAGACTGATTAGGAACAGCGTATGGAATAATCTTGGCCTTCCCAATAATGTGCTGAATCTCTCTAACCATCCCCTCACTGCAGAAGAACAGACCGTTTTAAATCTTGGAGTTTCATTCGCTCTAAAACCTGGTCCTGAGAGTAATCTTAATTTCCTAGTTGTTGTTTTTGCAAAAAACAACTATGACAAGAAAGAGGCATGTCTCAAAGGCATTTATTTTGCTAAATGTCTTGGAGCAAAATAACAACAAAAATTCGCTCCCGAAAAGATTCCAAAATGCATTAGTTAGCTTAAGAAAAAGGGGGATATCATCATCACAAAATATGACAAAGACAGGAAAATAGTTCTGTTAGACAAGGAGACATACATCAATAAAGTTCAAGAACTTCTAAACGATGCGGAGACCTATGACAAATTAACGAAAGATCCCACAACAAATATTGCTGCTCAGTTTAACAAATGAGTTAGAACCATAGGGGCAATAAAAAGACATAGAATTACTAGAGACATTCAAGGTAATCAACCCCTCTCTCCCCTATTTTTACGGCCTCCCGAAAAACACATAAAGATGGGATTCCTTTACGCCCCATAATATCTAGCAGGGGCTCTTTCATGTACAAATTATCAAAATGGCTCGCAGACTTGTTATCACCCTTTCTAGGAACCTTCTCATCCTCCCACATCAAACATGCAGAGGATTTCATACAAAAATTTAATAGTTTAAACATCCCCTCAAACAACATCAAACTGCTCAGTCTAGACGTCGATTCATTATTTACTAAAGTCCCGATTGCCGACGTGTTGTTTTTTCTTAGAGAGGAAGTTACAACCATATGAAGACCATTTTCCTCTTGGCATAGATAAAACTTTAAAACTTATCAACCTCTGTGTAACTAACAACGTGTTTTCTTTCAATGGTAATTTTTACAAACAAAAATTTGGCTGTAGCGTGGGAAGTCCCCTATCACCCCTTCTAGCAAACTTGTACATGGAATATTTCGAAACAGAACTTTAGTCGTCTATCAAAACCCATAATATGATCTGGCTTAGATACGTAGATGATATCTTTACTTTCTGGGACAATAGCTGGGGGGGACTTTAATGAATTTTTTTTAATAGGCTAAATTCGCTAGTTCCGACCATAAAATTTAAAACAGAATGTGAAAAGGACGGAAAACTGCCGTTCCTAGATGTACTGATCATAAGAAAACAGAACAGGTATGCATTTACAGTACATAGAAAACCCACCTTCGCTGTCTCCTACATTAATTTCTTAAGCTACCACGACGTCTCCGTAAAAATCATGGTAGGGTGCAACCTATTCCTCAGAGGACTTAGGATATGTTCAAATGAGTACCTGGATCAAGAATTTAACACGATCCGCCAACACCTAACGCAACTGCTCTATCCACCACACATTATCGAGAGGGCTATTAATAAAGCGAATAAAATATACTACAGAGGTCCCACTCACAACAGACAAATAGATTTCAACAACAAAATAAAGCTTCCATACGATGAAAACATCCAAAAGGCCACCGAGCAACTCAGTTCTAATAATCCTTTAATTTTCCATTATCCCAAATCCATCGGGAGTTCGCTCGTTAACGTATACTTAAATAACAAAAGGGAAGAAGCCGGAGTTTACAAGATACCGTGTAGTAATTGTCATGACATCTATGTAGGCGAGACAGGTAGATCGCTCTCGCAAAGAATAACAGAGCACAAAAGATCAAAACGTTACGTTACTTCAGAGAGTTCGGGAATTTTCCTACATATTAGAAATACAGGGCATGTCATTAACTGGAGTGGGGCGGAGTTGGTTTTCAAGAGTAGCTGTCCGTACAAAAGAAAGATGCTGGAATCTGCTATCATCAATCAAACCAACAATATGAACCTGTCAGGAGGACATTGGAAATCGGACGCCATCGACACCTTAATCCTCAGACCCCTCTTGAAGAAGATGACCCAAGAAACGCGACCGCCAGATCCATCGCCAAACGGGAGCTAATGAGGCCAAAAACCACTAGGAATTTGGTCAATCTCCTCCTTCTTAAGAAACGCCACCTCCTTAACATCGGAGGCTTAAGGCCACACCTTCATATGTTTTGTATATATACCATTGTAACTTTCCACCTGTCCATATTCTACCAGTGAACAGGGGCACAGAAACAAGTGCCTGAAATATATGGTTTCAACGTTTAAACAGTGTTTTATGGGCCTTCTTATTTTCATATTACACTGTAGTATTACAGGAAAAAAAGACATTATATATATATATATATATATATATATATATATATATATATATATATATATATATATATATATATATATATATATATATATATATATATATATATATATATATATATATATATATATATATATATATATATATATATATATATATATATATATATATATATATATATATATATATATATATATATATATATATATATATATATATATATATATATATATATATATATATATATATATATATATATATATATATATATATATATATATATATATATATATATATATATATATATATATATATATTATATGTTTCTTGGTGCAGGTAAATTTTAGGTCTCCACATTCATTACTTTACTCTACAATGACCTTGTAGGATAACCAGGTGCATATAAAACAGAAAACAAAGGAGTTATGCAGGAGCTTAGGGCGCGTTCTCAAAGGGAAGATGCGTGAAACACGTGGGTACAAAAATTGGTATATTTACATAACAGACAAGATCAAAGGGAAAATGAATTAAAAGCATGTTAAATGGCTGCTGCAGTTGAAAGTCCTCCAGAGGTGGGGGGAGGAAAAGCTTGGGAATGCCAGGAACACGGACCAAGGAGAATTCTGCCACGATCGTCTTTCTGAAACGATATGGGACCCAGGTTACGATCTAAGGCTAGAATTTGGGGAATGCTTTTACTCGAGGGTGCGCTGAGGTCGCCAAGGACTGCCTCGAGGCTTGATTAGTGACTTGAGCAAGAGGGCAGTGAACACATGGGCCGGGATTGAACCAAGAAATTCAGGGGATATACCAGATACAGTCCCCTAAGTTTAATGAATACACAATAAAGTGACTAAGCAACTCTCTTTCAGGGTCCTTTACCGCCTAGCAGGATTGTCTAAGGCTGAAGACGTCATCGGGGCTTCGTTCCAGTCCTTCTCAGTGGCGTCCCACCAAAGACGCAATCTTGGGTCGTAGATCGGTGGCCGGGTGGAAGGGCGCCCTTGTGATGATAAAGGGCTGCAGTTAAGTTTCCACTCGCTCTGGGATTTGCATTTCACCACTTGCAGCAGATACTGGTCACGTGGTTGGGGTACAAAGCAAGGGGCAGTAATCCAAAGGCGAGGAGAAGGGGGGTGGGGGGGAACGTCTGAACTCGTGACCTCCTACATTCACATCTGGGCTGTGTGTAAAAGCGATCCTCTGGTGCCGTGGCCCTTTATTACTTCTGATCGGTACAGGGGGCCAGGCGATGGCCTGACTGGGTCACAGCTCCTGTACCAAAGAAAGGGCACCAGCCAGTTACTGCCCTAGGCTAAGATTATTTCCTGAGCGTGCCTTAAGACCCTTGGCTTTCTGCTCGTTACCAACTCGAACCAGATTTCACTACCTCTCACAGGTTCAAATAGACAGAGGCCTATCTATCGGCCAAGCAAAAGCAGATAGGAGGGTGTTTTTTTAGCTTATTTTGGCGCTAATCTTTACAGCTCCCCCTGCAAGATGACATACGCAGGCACGGACTAGCAGTACTTGGGGCCCCAGGCTACTTCAGGTCAGGGGCCTTTTTAACAGACATGTACACATTTATCATATTTTGTTTTAGTACATGTTTCGATACGAACAGTAGTAGTTAGTGTCATGTTTCGGCAGGTTCTGCGTTTAATTTATATTGAAATGATTGATCTATTATGCTGTATCATACTGTATTAAAAAGAGGTAATTCCATTACCAAGGTGAGCAACAGAAAAACAATGAAAATATTAGATTGAACAATTCAGATATTTGATTGTATAATAATTTACATATAAGACGAGTATTGCCGATGTCGTAGGAAAGTAGTTACAGAAAATCGATGGCATCACTTACATTTTATAAACTCTGGTCTCTTGTTCCTATGAAAATACTAATATTTATTCTATATATTTCCATAACAAATTCAACATGAAAAAATACTATTATTTGATTGTTGCTACATACACCACACCACTACCTCAAGGCCCAACGGCGTCAACCCTGTCGCTGCACCCAGCTGACATGAATTGAATGCATACACAGGCCAGGGTTGCCAAGTCTCGTGAATGTACTATTGCCAGTTATTTTATTGATTTATTTTTTAATCCTCGCCTCATCGGGGGCCCCCCTCAGTACCTGGGGCCTGAGGCTGCAGCCTCTTTAGCCTCAATGTAAATCCGCACCTGGACATACGCACCTGCAATCAGGTGCGAATGTCGATAACAGCAAAAATGAGCGAAGAAAACGCTCGACTTTACTCTAGGTTCTGCTTTGCTACAGCTGTTATCTTACTTTACTTGCAAAACTCTGCTGCAATACTGATCAATGACAAACTGAAAGTTTACTCTAGGTGCAGAGTACAATTTAGAACATACAATAAGAAAGTACCCTTACTTGGAAACTAATTATTGCTGAAATACTTCATAAATGATGATTCTACAAATGCTTTACTAGCTTTACTTTACTGAGGGTAATAAGGCACTCGACAAAATAAACAAAGAACACTTCAAAGGCACAAAATAACAAAATAAAAAAATAAAAGGCAGGGTGTAAAATGAAAACAAATGTAAATCAACTAACTGCTTACTGCTATGCTGGAAATACATGCATGCGGTTAGTTGTGCCTTGAAGAGGCGGTATAAATAACAATACAGCATTGGTTTCAAATGATAGCCCCTTTACTAGAAATTGTAATGACAATATTCAATTCATCTTTTCAGTCGATGGGCAATAATTGTCTACAAACTCGATGAGTAGCTAATAGCTCAAGAAAGAGCTAAATTAAGTGACAGGAGTTTGACAGTTTGCTAAGCGAGCGAGGTTAAAGAGATTGTTCACGGGTTTTAATTCGCTAAACTTAAACAACGTTAAATTTTACTCCCACGGCCCACAACTCAGGCGTAAGCTATAAATAGATACTCGCTCAAAGTATGAATGGGAAAATTAACAAATGAAAGGGGACGGGACAGGAATAGATTTCTCCACAAAAAAATAACTAAATAAATAAAAATAAAAAGAAAACAAAGCAGAATGACAAGCGAAGGACGTGACCACTTACTGAAGGGCAGGACATGCTTCTGGTATTACACAGGTGACGTTAAAGCTCGCAAGGGCAGGAGGAGTCTTGTGACTCGAGATTCGTTAACAAATTGAGAAAAAAAATAAATAAAAGAGTAAATGATATACGCAGAAGAGCCAATGATAACAGAGTGAGGTATTTATTGTTTATGTATGAATTTAACATCCGTCGCCAGTAGACGACGGCCAGGACTAACTTTCAGCCCCAGGGCTGGAAAAGGAAACCTAAAGGGCGCGACCCCTTCAGGAAGAGCTGACATGCATGCCTTGTGCCAAGGGCGTGCCACTTCCCACTCTGTATCTCTTACTGCCTCATAGTAAAATGATGAATGCATTTTAAAGGGGATGATATCCCATATTTTAACTGCCTCTTGTGGTGGTAATTAAGGAAAAGTGGAAAGGAAAGATTGACAGAGAAGGATGAGGGATAGAAGTTCCATAGGAAAGGAAGAAGATGAGGGCCTTGACATCCTCTCCTGGATGAAAGGTGCCAAGACTTCAAAAGATGAGAGGTGCTAAGACTTTCGAAAGATGCCAGAAGAGCTCTGGAGCTCATTGTGGACTACCTGCGATCGCCCACACCTGTGGTAATTCCGCCGCGAACCTCTCCTCCTTGGACCGTTGTCCTTAGCCGGGGAATTGGAGGGCCCGAGGCCAAAGGGTGGCAAAGGGTGCCATCTGGGTCAGCTGCTGCGACAACTGTCGCAGGAATTTTGTTCGCCAGCTCGGACATTAATCCGCGCAGCTTGCAGAGCTCATCAGCCCAGCAAGGCAGGGCAGAATCATGACTCACGAAGGTATCTGCGGTGGGCGGCGAGAGAGAGGAGATGGACGGAGGGGCGTGGTTGACTCTCATGCAGTGGTGACCAGCTCAGGCCCGGGTTGCGAATCCTTGCCTTTGGGTAAGCCTCCGCTTGGGTCAGGAGAACCCGTCCCTCTTGCTACCGACATTGGCAGCTGCACCAGGCCAGGGCAAAGAGAGGGGGTTAGGAGTTGGGTTCCTTGGAGAGGAATCAGGGGCGTGCTCTGGCACTGACATTGGCACTGGCGCTGGTAGCGATGTGGTAATGGTCTCGTCTGTCTGGACAGACGGAGATTGGCACTGCTCAGTGCGCCCAAGTGGCACTGCCAGAGGAGTTGATGGCGAGATTCTCCTGAAGGGAGATCTGGCTGGGGCCTCAGCACTGGCACTGAGGCCATGCCGGGTACTGGACTCGGATCTGGAGGATTATTTGGGGAATTTGGAACCCGGAATTGTCGTGGTTTGCAGGGGGACGTAAAGTCCTGGCCCAGGAGGACATCATAGCCTCCTGGAATGTGTTTCGCTACAGTGAGACAAAGCGTCCTGGCTTTGCGGGGTCTGGTGACCCTCAGTTGGACCGTAGGGAGGATCATTTTGTAGCGATTCACTCCCTCGATCGTTACTAAGTCCCGCCTGTTTATCACTGCCCCATACGGAATTCTGTCTTCCTGTATGAGGGAAATCTGGGCGCCCGAGTCATCGAATGCCGTGACTCAGCGCTCTGGGTACTTACCCCAGGGAGGGGCTACAGTATAGATGGGACTTGGGATTAGTCACCGCTAAGGCAACAGAGGTGGGTTTGGAGTTATTATTAGGGCATTTCACCCATGTTGCAGAATGCCCATAGACACTGCAAGAGGTGCAGTAAATTTTACTATAATCCCTTCGCACTGCCCCTGGGGTGGGTGCAGGCATGTTATGTCATAGGGGGCGGGGATAGGGCTTGGCATTTACGGTGGGCTTATTCCGGCACTGTTCGGTGGGATGCCCTATCTCATTACAGTACCCACATACTGCGGGTTTCGAGGATTGCCCATTCTTCTACTGAGGGGCACCTGAGAGCCAGGAGGGTGGCTGGAGCTTCTTTTTCAGGGAGCTCTCCTGCGGGTGATGGGTATCCCAGACGTCAGCTAACCTGCAGCAATCTGCTAAGGTCGGGGGCTCCTCGGCGATGTGCATGGCGAGGGCCGGAGGGGTGTAGAGCAGGAAGTGCTTTATCTTCTTTTGCTCAATGGCCTCAATGAGGGTCGTAACCCCCACAGACTCGAACCATTTGGCATGGGCGCACTCGGACTGGTAGGCCCAGGTCTGGTTTATTTCCTTAACTTGCCCTCGCCAGCGCCTCCTCCAGCGTTCTGGGGTTATTTTGTACGCCGTGGCAATAGTCTGGCTGACGATGTCTCAATCTTCTTGCTCCTCCAGCAGGAGAGCTTTGTAGGCAATAAGGGCCTTCCCTCCAAGGAACTTGCCCAACACCAGGGAGAGTTCGGCGGCACTCAGGGGGCAGGCCTTTAAGACTGTCTCAGCAGTGTCGAGCCACACCTTGGGCTCGGCCTCCGTCCATTTTGGCATGCTGGCGAGTGCCTGGCTGAAGGCGCTCATCCCCTGGGTGGCAGGTGGAGGCGAAGGGCCACGTCATTGCAGCAGCGCGAGTTCATGGGCACACTGCATGTCCCTTTCTTCCCTTTCCACGGCCTCTCTTTTCTCTCGTTCCTGTCTCTCTGCTTCTCGTTGCTGTCTCCCTGCTTCTTCTCGTTTATCTTGAGCCTATCTCTCCGCTTCTTGTTCCTGTCTCTCTGCTTTCTTCTCGTCTCTCTTGAGCCTGTCTCTCGGCTTCTTCTCGTCTCTCTTGGGCCTCCCTTTCTCTCTCTCTCTCTCTGCCTTTATTGCATCCATCCTCTCCTGTACCTAGTCTTTTAGTTTTTTCCCGGAAAGGCCGAGTTCCTTCCCGGAGGACATGAAGAACTTGAAATCTTCGCTCTGCTGAGATCTTGTTGTCATTTTGCAGGTGGGAGAGGACGCAAATAATACACAGAATTAATTTTCCAGAGCTGTGGGAATTTGGAATTTTCCCCAAAGGACGTATGAATGATCTCCCGCCCTGACGCAGCAGGCTACTGCGGGGAATTAGGAATTGGAATATATATGGGGACGATAATTAGCAAATGATTGGTCTCCCAAGGTACGACAAAACGGGCTGACTTGGGGACGAGATTGGAATATATAGGTCTCCTGATTTACTGACGAAGCGGGCTGATTTGGGGACAATAATGAGAAAATGATTGGTCTCCCAAGGTACCGACGAAACGGGCTGACTTGGGGACGAGATTGGAATATATAGGTCTCCCGATTTACCGATACAGTGGGCTGATTTGGGGACGATAATTAGCAAATGATTGGTCTCCCAAGGTACCGACGAAACGGGCTGACTTGGGACGAGATTGGAATATATAGGTCTCCCGATTTACCGATGAAGCGGGCTGATTTGGAGACGATAATGAGCAAATGATTGGTCTCCCACGGTACCGACAAGACGGGCTTGACTTGGGGACGAGATTGGAGTATATAGGTCTCCCGATTTACCGACGAAGCAGGCTGATTTGGGGACGATAATTAGCAAATGATTGGTCTCCCAAGGTACCGACAGAACGGGCAGACTTGGGAACGAGATTGGAATATATAGGTCTCCCAATTTACCGACGAAATGTGCTGATTTGGGGACGATAATGATTGGGCTAATGATTGGTCTCCAAGAAGCGGGCTGTACCGACAAAATGGGCTGGCTTGGGGACGAGATTGGAATATATAGGTCTCCCAATTTACCAACGAGGCGGGCTCATTTGGGGACGATAATGAGCTAATGATTGGTCTCCCAAGGTACTGACAAAACGGGCTGGCTTGGGGACGAGATTGGAATATATTGGCTCCCTAGAATTCCCACACAGACGAGGTCTGATTAGCGAGAGCGTTAGTTTTACTTACTTATGGGAGAAGTTTTATTCTCAAAGGCAATTAGGTGGGTGGAAATCCCAAATTCATACTAGATATGCAACACACACAGCCGTGGTAAAAGCACAAAACAAAACAAACAAAACTGAACAATACCGAACATATAATGTCAGACCCCCCAATAATGCAAACAATTTGGGCGGAGCGAGCCGAGGGAAAGCAAAGTAAAATCAAACAAACAAATTTTCACAAATTTCCTAACTGTGTGACGAATGTCGGTCAAGGCCGTTTGCCTCCCTGCCTGTTTATCTTATAGGCCACTGGGCCAGCTGTCTGCGACGAATGAATGAATGAAGTTAATGTTTGTAAACAGACACAGTACTTCCCCAAAAGGACGAAACGAAACGATGTTTGTTGAATTCTACCAGTTCTTCGCTTTTGCCTAGCATAATATATGATTTCTCCCTATTTCTAAACGAGAGAGAGAGAGTAAAATGAGTCAGCGATGCTAGTCTGACTTTTCGAACACGTGTTTGCAGTCGATTTCTCGAGCCTACTTAAGGATTCGATTTCGAAATCACATGTTTTCACAGGAGGAATACACACACTATTCCTTTAATAAGTTAGAGCCTAAATAACCTATTTGAATGGCATGCAAGCTGCATGCAAAGGCTTCCAAAAGCTAAATTTCGGCGATCCTCTCTCTCATTTTCCTTTCACATGCACCCTACTATAAAAAAAATCCTAGGTTTAGTCACATTTGCTAAAATTTCCTACGCTAAATAAACACAGTTTACTCACGCCGAATTTCCTTGGCCTGTTGCGCTGGCTTTTCAAAGGTTCGTAATCTGTCTCATATCCAGCTTAGGTGAGCTAATTGCTGATTTTACAAATTGCAACACAAACAAACAAATGGGGAGGGGGGGGATGCAATCATTATGAGAATCACTGGTCAGGTCGCCATTTTTATGTTTCCTGGTGCAGGTAAATTTTAAGTCTCCACATTCATTACTTTACTCTACAATGACCTTGTAAGATAACCAGGAGCATATAAAACAGAAAACAAAGGAGTTATACAGGAGCTTGGGGCTCATTCTCAAAGGGAAGATACGTGAAACACGTGGGTACAAAAATTGGTATATTTACGTAACAGACGAGATCAAAGGGAAAATAAATGAAAAACATGTTAAATTGCTGCTGCAGTTGAAAGTCCTCCAAAGGTGGGGGTAG
>NC_089796.1:36229163-36236663 GCF_040412425.1 Macrobrachium rosenbergii | reverse complement strand
TGCCCTAACTCATTAGCATGTGAGGTCAGTATTCCATTTATAAATCTTGTTTTTCTGTGCGTTGGAGATCATGCCTTTGCTCTAGGCCCAGGTACACCACATTTCTTAACATATTTTTTATGAAATGAATAGGTCGAGTTGATACATTCCTTGACTGATATTCATATTTTTACATAATCTTTCTGTCGTGAAACTGGACTCTATAATGTTTCTATCCAGTACATTATTGAAATTAACTATATTTTTTCTGCCCAGTTGATTCTATTCACTGACATGCGCAGTTCACGTGTGCATATCTTACACATTTTGTATTCTGTTCTATTCTCTTTTCCAAAGATTTTCCAGTTTCACCAGTATAAAATTTGTTGCAGGAATACATGGGATTTGATTTATATATCCCGCTGTATTGTCGAGAGAGTGCTTTTATAAGTGCTTGTTTCATTTTATTATTGATCTTACATGTTACGTTAACTTCAAAGTTCTTGAGGAGATGGGAATATCTTAGAAATTGTATTACATAGTAGTAGAAGTAGCTTTTCCTTGGTTTAAGTTTCTCTTCTGTTATCATAAAAAGTCTTTTATGCTCTTGATGCGGTCTCTAAAACAGAATCGGACTATTATAATACGTTGCATGCTTCCTAAGTATGTTTAGTTCATTATCAATATACAAAGGGCTACGTATAGGGTAATGTTAAATATGGATGTGAAAGCTGATTATATTATTTCTATGCCCAGGATAGAAATGTTTCATAGTCAGAAATATAGGTTGGTTATCTGTACACACTATATTTAAATGCATTACTGCCTCTGTGTATTAGGCAATCCAAAATGTGTAGGCTACTGTCTCTTTCATTTATGAGGAATTTTATTGACAGAACCAGTTAGTTTAATTTACCAAAGAAAGTACTTATAATTTACGTTCCCTGGCCGAGTGCATACGCCGTCAAAACATCTTAACCATATTACATTGCGTGGTATGACTCTGCTCAATATTTTGCCTTCCAAACATTCCATATAACCTGATAGGGAGAAACAAGAAAAAGCCAGAGTTCAAAGTAAGAATATGGAAAGACTATATCAACTTTTGATGAAAACCATATCGTTGGAAACTGGTGAGTGGTAACTCTCTAGGACACTTGCATTCAGATGGCCCTTTTATCTCTCTCTCTCTCTCTCTCTCTCTCTCTCTCTCTCTCTCTCTCTCTCTCAATCACACAGAGCCTTTGGGAGGAGGAGAGCTTCGTCTCATTCTCCTTTCCCCCTTACCTTCCTTTTTATACTTACAAATGTTGTTAAGCTATGAATATCACATATGATCGAATTCATTATACCTTTGGGAAAACTTACACACTAGGTGAATTATAACTGAACAGTGACTCTAAACTAGCAATGTGTTACAAAGTCACAAATCAATCATATATATATATATATATATATATATATATATATATATATATATATATATATATATATATATATATATATATATATATATATATATATATATATATATATATATATATATATATATATATATATATTTATAAATATTCTGATGTTTGCCCTCTCTGCATTATTTTAGTAAGGATGTCCTTCTAACAAAGACGAGACAGCATCTCTGTCGAAGCTAAGCGGGCAGAGGTAGGCTGTGTTTTCGAAAAATAACCGCTTTTAGTAGCTGATAGGTTAGCATTACGGGGCCTAACCCACAGCAAGGGTTTTACCAAGTCGCCTCTAATGAAGGTGGTCTTAAGCTTCCTTTTCCTCTGTCCTATGCATTCAGCGATGTCTCTGTCAATTTTTCAGAATGCCAGGGGCTATGGACGAACGTATGGACAAACAGCTTGGCCCTACGCTGACCCGACTGGCGCCAGTAGAGAGAGATCGACTTTGAGACTAAGAGCACGTGGCGTGCCCAGGCTAACTTTATCCTTTGCCCTTTCCTATCTGTTGTTTTACTCAGTGAATCGACAAGAAGTGCTATTTGAGAACCCCGATTGGCAGTTGCAGCGCACAAGCAACTTATGTAATGGTAAGTCTGAAAATTGACAGTTGTTTTCGTCGATTTGCTAGTATTCTTCCACTGTACTTATACCTTTTCCATTGTTCCCCCTTCAGCCACCATTTTCGAGAGAACCTGGTATAATCATATTTCTTTTATGAAGTCTAATGTATGAATAATTAATATTGCCAATTGAAATTGCATAAGCTATTCCTGTGCAGTAAGTAGAAATTAGGGAAAATCAAGTGTAAGTAAAAGTACAAGCAGCCTTGAACCCTGAGCCATTGTTAAAAGAGAAATAGCCTTCCCAATACTAAACCGCATACGATATCCACTACAGTACAAACCTTCATTGCATTATATTCTTCTTACGGGAGCAGGGAAAATTGACTGTGTCCAACGTTGACTAAAAGTTCATGTAATTTCCTCGCTATCACTGCACATCCTTTCTTTGCTGGGACTAAGTGGTCAGTAAAGAGGTTTGATGTAATTCATTTGTTACAAAGTAATTCATTATTCCATATGTAGTTTCCAATTGGCTACCTAATCCAACTAAGTAATTGTCTGTCTTTTGAGGGTAACTTCAGCTTCAATTGATAGTTTACATGTGCCTTCGGCAAAGCAGGGCTACATAAAATGCAGTAATCAATTAAAAAACTCATCCGCCAAAGCCCACACGTAACACTGGTGACCTTGCCAGGATGCTCTAATTAATTTACAGAGGAAAGAATCAGGAATCAAAATAATTACACATCAGTTTTGGAGAAAGTCAGATCATATTTAATTTCATGCTATTCTTCCAAACAAGTAGACAGGACAAGGCATCATAGCAATAAGAATACTATTTTTATAAATAAGAAATTAGCGTAGGTAGGGAAGTCTGCATTGGGAGCAGCTAATTTATAATTCACAATTTACAAACTTTAAGAGAACATTGCTGAGTTCGGACACTGTGCCAGCCGCATATTTCAAAAGGTCGTTAGCCGAGTTATCGAGTCATATTTAATATTTTGCTATTTTCCCCAGCCAAGGATTAATGCATGATATTGATTTTTGAACGAATTAACTATTGCACGACAAAGAATGGAGAAAGTGTGTCCAACATTTCTCTTGTAGCTTAAGGCGGACAAAATTTGCTAAGTTTGTTGAATTTCAAAAGCAGTAGCCGCACTCAGCCTATGAAGAGCGTGACGGAGTTAACAAGTTTTCATCACAGGAAACATATCAGATTTCTGTGTCGTTAGTATAGCAAGCGAACGGCAACAGTTAATTTCATAATTTGCAGCTCCAGCTAATGTAAATTCCGGCCTACCAAGACAACAACGAATCCATTTTCCTTTTGGGTTGCTCACAGCCACTCAGTAAGCGAACGGCAGTTAATTCCGCGTGAGAAAGAAAAAAAAGAGAAAAAGCATAGCTCATAGTAAATTCCGTTTTCCATCTCCATAACATAAAATCCTTTGCATTGTTGGTGTATTTAGTTAAAATTTGTATTCCTACATTTGCTTCATTCGTTTTGTGAGAAGAATTTGAGTGCTTTGTGTGATTCAATTGTAAACAAACATGCCTCGAGACCTCATGTATTCATCCGCAGAGACTGCACCTAGCCACATTTTGTTTTTAATTTTGCTGAGTTATAACGGGATGTGTCCAACATATTGGGAAACTGGTTGACCGCTCACTGTCCGCCATCTTAAAACCCTTGTGGGTGTTGTGTGATTAGTTTGTGGTGGCCATAGTCACTTTAGCCTCTTCCTCCCTTGCCACTTAGGGAACTACTTTGTTTTGTGTAGTAATCCCTCTCGCAAAATCTTAGCCAGACATAGACTTCAATAGATAGAAAATGGGATAGGGTTCCATACAATAGATAAAAACAAGACATAAGCTAGTCAGGGAATGATAGGACTTAGTTCGGAAATATATAACAAAAGGTTCCTATACAAATACCCCAACATAAGAAATTATATGGAAGAAAAGAACTTATAATTTTAATCATAACTTCTCAGAGTAAGACGTCTGACTTGGGCCACAGGGAAAGTTACGATTGCTAAAACAATCCCCTAAAATGGCCCACAAAGACGTATCCCCAAATAAGAATCTTGCCAGTGTGCAGTTATAATGAATTTTCCTATTTTCTCAGGGAGCACGAATTTGCTGGCTGAATCTCTCTCTCTCTCTCTCTCTCTCTCTCTCTCTCTCTCTCTCTCTCTCTCTCTCTCTCTCTCTCATATATATATTCAAGTAAGCATTCAACCTAACCTAACCGAGTGTACGTGCACCGAATTCATAGAAAGAACAGGCCGACACCTGGATAATTAATTAAACTAAACCAAATAACCAGAAACACCTCTGTCCCACAAATAGATGAGGACAAGTTAAGATTAATTACAGTTAGAAACTGTCGGTCATGAGTGAGGTCTTTTATCCAGACCTAAGCAGAAAGTAGCCTTTCTCCCTCTGCATGATAAGGGAGTAGCACAGCGGGTACTGAAACCAGACATGAGGGCCTCAAAAGCAACCACAATTCAAGTTTCCTTCCACAGTGCTACTGATCTGAGACACTGTCATCAACCTCTTTCTCTTTTACCTTCCCTTTCTCTCTCACTCATTTATTACGCTCTACTTGGGTAGAGAGCATTTTCCCCTGACATACAAACTAGTTGGACTCAAGTAAAGGGTTCCTAGGAATAAACTGGCACCATAGTGCCACCAACCAAAGCAGAAAAACCAGCACAAGGAACACAGAAGAAAAGTTCTTTTGTACCTAAGCTTCCACCAGTACATAAAGATACTGAGTGCCACTAGTGTGACCTTTACATGGCACACTCAACCACAGTTCCACCTTATCGAAAAGGTGCCACATCACTGAAGAGTCACCCTAAATCTGAGGGACACTTCCTTGCTGCCCAAGTACATCCAGTCGACCCGGATAGACGCCCTTCCCCACCAGAACCATGGCAACAGAGAATCATAGAGCCTTCATGGAGCTGGGGACAGCGGCAGGTCTCATGGGATTGGACCTCACCAAGTTGGTTAGGGAACAGCTGGATGACTTGGCCAAGCAAGAGAAGGAAGAAAGACTAGAATGGTGGAATTATGAAGCTGAACAGAGGGCTTATGAAGCCGAACAGAGGGCTTATGAAGCCGAACAGAGGGCTTATGAAGCCGAACAGAGGCAGCTGGAAGACGAAAGAGAAGAAAGGAGAAAGCAGCATGAGTTAGCCTTCAAGGAAAATGAGCTCGAGCTGGAAAAAGCTAGAAAAGAAAATGCCAAAGCTATGGCTATACACCAAGCCACCAACCCCACACCTGTTGCACCAAATGCTCCAATCTCGAGCATTAATTCCCTAGTCCCCAAGTGGACTGAGGACGAGCCAGAAGCTTGGTTGGAGGAAATAGAGGCACTCTTTGATAACTACAGCACCACCAAGACAGAGAGGGCCTTAGTACTAGCCAAGCACATGGAGGGAAAAGCTAAGGCAGCCCTTCGCTCACTGGAGAAGAGTAGAGAGGCAACATGGTTGAGGTGAGTAGAGTCATCACAAAGGCCTACGAAATAACCCCGGAGAAATAGAGACAGCAATTCCGAGGCCTTGCCAATGAAGTCAGCTGGTCTTGGACTGAATGGGCCTGTCACAAGACCCAGTCTGGTACCGGCTGGTTCGACTCCTTGTTTTGCACGACGTTTGAGGACCTCTTCAATGGGACCATGCTGGAGGATCTTTAAAAATGTGTGCCTGGGCCCCTTGCTGTATATCTAAATGGTAAGCAACCCACCGCCCTTATGGAAGCCTGCTGCATGGCCGATTCATGGGAAACCTTCAACCAGTCTCACAGCACATCTCAGCAGTGCATAGTGCCCCCAGATACCTCTCAGGCTTGACTTGCCCAAAGAATGGACTGCCTAGCAAGCCTCCGTGCACCCACTATAAGAGGGTGGGGCACACTGAAGCTAAGTGCCGATACAAGCTCGGCACTAACACGCAGCCTCTGACTAACAGCCAGAACTCCTCTCCCTCTACATCCACGCAACCCTCTCCACCAACTGTCACTGCAGGCCACTGAGCCCCTACAAGGGGCCAGTGCCGATACTGTGGTGCTGCTGGACACTACAGTGCTGGCCATCCGGCCTGTCCCCATCATGTCCCCGCCCTCAAGTTCGTCAGCCTCATCAGCACCGCCTTCTCTATGGCCGGGCCGCAAAAGATCCTTTACCCCTAGAGACTGAAGACCCAGTTCATCTCGGTGGCCCCCTTTAACCCTTAGTGGACGGATTGAGCTTCAGTGTGAAGTAAAACAGGTTTGGGGAGGTGGCCGGATTGCTCTTCAGTGTGAAGCAGAATTATGCACCACTGTTATGGTAATAATGATTCGAAACAAAGGTGCCAATACTTCTATATGCTATAAGTTCACTAATGGCAACTTTTATACAGACGTGAGCGTTTGGCCTGTATCAGTAATGCTTATGACTTCAAGGGGGAAGGTACTGCATCTCTCTCTCTCACATGAGTCTTTGTGTAAATTTGCTTGTAAATATACGAAGGGGTTGCTGTTGTTTTTTGTTTTTGTCTTTTACGATAGTATGTTGGTTGTAAATGTAATTTTACAAAGAAAATTGCAAAGAAAATTAGAAAAAGCATGTAAAAGTAAAAAAAAAATGTTACTGAATCTTCCTTCTTGTAAACTTACGTGAATATTTTACAACAAATATGCAAAAAATTTGTTACTGCTTTTATTTCTTATCTGTTTTGATATTGTGTGAGCAGTAATAATAATTTCACAAAATCCAAAAAACTTGTAAATGAGGCCCCACAAGGGGTTGTAAATAGTCATTTTCAACTTCTCGTGGAAGGTAGGGAAAACTTTTTAGAATTTTTTTATTTATACAGTGTGAATGTGCGTGTCATTCTCTTTCCATTGATGTGATTTTTTTTTTTTTATTTTGCCGGCCTCAAAGTTTCCCCAGTCTGGGATGCTGCACATTGATAAATTATGCCATCCCTTAAGGGTTAAGGGCTCTAGCCTGTCTGTAACCCTTCCGGTCATGGTAGACACTGTGGCAGATGTTAGCCTGATCTCCAGGGCCCAATTGCCAGCCAGTGCCACAGTTGACAAGAAAACCAGGCGGGAGATGAAGTGGACAGAGGGCCACACCATTACCGTTCCCACAGTCAAGCTCCAGGTCACGACACCTTGGGGCACGCTAACCCACCACCTGGGCATGGTAGGTGGAATTCAGCCTGGAGTGGACTTCCTGTTGGGTCGGGACCTCCTCTGGGGAAGCCCCTCCCCAACGCCACTTCGCAGCCACGCTACCTCCTCCATGGAGGCCCAGACTGTGGGAGAACCCCACTAAGAAAACCCACCATCCACCCACTGAAGTGGTCAGCGGAAGGGGCACACACCAAAACGTTCTCGGCCTAGTCCTCTCCATTCACAAAGGGACGGCCAACAAAGAGGTCCTCGGTCTCCCCAAAGAGACATTCAGGAAGAGCAGT
>NC_089796.1:36199163-36219163 GCF_040412425.1 Macrobrachium rosenbergii | reverse complement strand
GCGCTGTTCCTGTGCCACCCGAAGATTTGAAAGACCCAAACCTACTTTGATGAGAACTATAGACAGGAGGCGGGCTGGAGATGAGTGGAGATCTGTGGAAGATAAAGCACAGGAAAGACATGAGTGGTGGAATTTCATGAAGGCTTTTGTACCGCAAGAAGTTAAGAAGTTGAAAGCGATGGTGATAATGCAGAATGAAACGTTTTCGTGAATCGTGTAGCCCTAAGTCACAGAATTTTCATTTATGAAGATACTTTTGTTAGAGAATAACCTTGATTTTGAATGGTTGTCTGTCTCCGACGTGTGCCTTTAATTCTATCGTGAATGTTGAGCACCTGTGGTTTTTCTGGAACGCCATCATAATGCGACTTGAAGCGTCATTTTAATGTTCCTTTGAGTGCATCGCATGTTTCTCCATTTGATACCATGTATTTATCTGCTTGTCAGATGGTGGTCAAGTTTTGCCGATGCTTTCTGGACTAATTGGCCGTTAGATTTCATTCCCTCAGGACATAACCTGGGCCCCTGTCGGGGAGAACCCATTGCCATCACGGGGCGAAAGTTTCGCAATAACCGGGATGCCTAACGTATCACAATTCCCGGAACTTTGTGATAACTTGTTGATTCTCCTTGCGTTATGAAGACGGTTTTCTGTTCATTTTTCGGATCTCTCTCTCTCTCTCTCTCTCTCTCTCTCTCTCTCTCTCTCTCTCTCTCTCTCTCGTGATTAAGTAAAGCCCGGAAAATATATTTTTGCCTTCCTGACGGAATTTAAATTTCAGACATTTTCTATCATAGATTTTTAAGAGAATCTTGGTGTTTTATTTCCGCATGTTATGATCAGTTCGAAAATTCCGAGATATTTACTCTGTTCAGAATAGACAGTTTGTTTCTTATTCCTTGCAATCTTAAAGATTTAACACATAACTGATCGTTCGCTTTTTTACTGACTGCAATTCCTCTGAATTGCTACAGCTCAAATTAATGCTAATCTCTCTCTCTCTCTCTCTCTCTCTCTCTCTCTCTCTCTCTCTCTCTCTCTCTCTCTCTCTCAGAAATGAATATCATTGTATACTTATGGTGTCGTGACCATAGTTGCTGAGGCTCCAGTTTGTATAATTGAATCAATCCATCATTCTTGAGAAACTTGTTTGCTTCTGGTTCTCAGACTTAGGAGTAACGAACTTCTTCCTTCAGGAATGTCTGAAAACAAGTATGGACTGCTATGCTTAGTATAGCGCCTTGGTTAGGCTTAACGACAGTAAAAACAAGTACACAGTAAGTAGGCACGCATATCGATAGATGAAAAATGCCATTTGGTGGCTTTTGGTGCGTTACAGTGATATTAAGACGTATTATGCATTTTCAGTGAAGAGAATATTGAAACTGTGTCATCCATCGCTTGTTATTTTAATTACTTGGCGTGCGTGAAGCATTAAATCAAGTGTTTCAACAAGGGTCGAGATCCCAAAGTAGGGAAAGATTTTATTTGTGCATCGTCGTCATCATCATCTTTGATATTGCTTGGAGAAGGTAATTCACCATGGTCTTGTTAATTATGTTATATGATCGTAACTGAATTCGTTCCCTAGTTGATCTGATCATAATTATCATTTTTTCCACCTTCATACTTGAGATCTCCGAACTGGACCTCTATCCCACTGATACTGAAATTAGGTTCTCTGCTCCAGAGGACAATGACGCCCCTTTATTCTCTCTTGCCGTTCGTTTTGAAAAAAATAATAACGCTTTGCTTTATCTCATTTGTCTTAGAGTTTACCTACCGAAGAGAAAAGAAATATGCCTCTGTAAAAAAACAAATCCTGCATGAAATATGAGCATATTTTTTGTTGAAATTGGTGGCAGTTTTTTTTTTTTTTTTTTTTTTCTCTGTTGTAGCAAAGTCAGATTCTATTACTTGTAGTTCTTTATTTAATCTTACAGCAGGTATTTTTCCCCAAAAACATTTTCCCAGCAGTTGACGAGAAAGCCCCGTGCATGTTTTGAATCCTTTGGGGCGCAGGGCGAAATTGCACAACTCGACCACGGCTGGAAGCTCCCTCCATTTCTGCGTATTCTCTCCTTTTATTTCTTTAAAAGGCTCAGTCGGCTTTTCCCTTACGCTCTACTTTACTTTTTTCAATGAAATAATTATTTTTAATAGAAAAGATTACAGCTTAGAATCTTACCCAAATGTATTCATCAGCGTTCCAGGCGATAGATGGTCGAAAGCAGTTTTGCTTTAAATCTTTTTTTCTTTTTTTTATTTCTCAAAAACCTATCCAAGAAAACAGTTTTTTCTTTCAGTGCATTTAATTGTCATGAGTGCTTTCTTGGGAGTCAAGTCTCCTTACACATCACTGAATTTTTCCTTTATTTTGTCCTATTTCTAGTGATACGAGATCTTTTCGGTTCAACGATTCAAATATACAATTAATAATAATGTTAATAAATCTTCGTATATTTTACTTTCCTTTAATCTTATGGAACCAGGGCAGCAACCTTTCAGTTTTAGTCAATCATGTGTCTACATAATTTCCATTAAAGTATTTCCCCCTGAATCTTCAGTGACAGTGTTTGCTGTGATTTATACTACATATATAGGCGCGCACGCACGCTTGCGCGCACACATACACACATGTATATATAAATATATATAAGAGGGAATTGTGGCTATTACAATTATTACATATATATATACAGTATATATGTATATGTATATATGTATATGTATATATAAATATATATATATATATATATATATATATATATATATATATATATATATATATATATATATATATATATATATATATATTTAATTATGTGTATATATACACATATTCTTAATAGCTCGATAATTTCTCTGGAAGAAAACAGAAATATTATTCAAAGGAAAAGATATGATAACGAGAAATTTCTTAGAAGCGGCTTGAATAAGTTTTAGAAAACAAAATCCTTTAATATTAGTCAGGGCATACATAGATTAGACACTTTATTCCTTCACATTGTTTCACAACAGTACAAATTCAGAGAAAGGTTTTAAATTTCCTATCACCAAATCGTTGAATAGTTCTCTCTTTTAACTTTCCTGAATTGCTAATTTTTGACCATTTGTTTATGATCTAAACAACCTAATTTTAACTTTGACAACTGTTCTTTTATTTTTTTCCGGCGAGAAACAATGTTTGTGATTTTTATGTATGTACTTATTCTGTTAGTTGTAGTAAAGTTCTTGAAGAGGCCTGTTGGAAGGGGAATTTATCGAGCTATTGGAGCGTTTTATTCTCTTTTCTCCTTTGGATTATATTGACATTCCTCATCTTCGTGGTATGAAGAGATATATATATATATATATATATATATATATATATATATATATATATATATATATATATATATATATATATATATATATATATATTATATATATATATATAAATATATATATAAATATATATATATATATATATATATATCTTCAGAAATTTCAGGCAGATAGCGAAATGCACTTAGGGACATTTGATCCCCAGGAGCTAGTACAGAACACATTTATGAAATACATTTGACCCCCAGGGACTAGTACTAAACCCGGCGAAACAGTGTAGATGACTCACTGTTTCGCCGTGTTTAGTACTAGCTCCTGAGGGGATCAAATGTCCCTAAGTGCATTTCGCTATCTGCTGAAATTTCAGTCATTTCATGAAATGACTGATTTCACAGTTTGACTGTATCATATATATATATATATATATATATATATATATATATATATATATATATATATATATATATATATAGTCATTTATATATGAAATGACTGATTATATAGTTTGACTGTAATATATATATATATATATATATATATATATATATATATATATATATATATATATATATATATATATATATATATTTATATGTGTGTGTGTGTGTGTGTGTGTGTGTGTGTGTGTGTGTGTGTTTTTGAGAGCATTACGTGTATGTAGCCCTGAAGATATTGAAGAGGAAATAGATAAAATTAGAAATGCAGGCAAGAAATTGAAATATCCTGACAGTGTATTAAACAGTGCATTGCAAGCGGCAAAAAAGACCATGTATCAAAACCAAAAAGAATCTTACAACACAAAAAATTTGCTTGTACTGCCTTATAATAATAATATGAAAGATATCCCCATCTTCTCAAGAATTTGGTGTTAATGTCATTTAAGAGCAATAAAACAAAGTAACATGTACTTATCAAGAACTCCCCTGACAGTACTAAAGGGTGTGTATATAAAATTCCTTGTAAGTCTTGTGACAACTTTTATATTGGCCAAATGGGCAAAGCACTGGAATAGAGAATAGAACAGCATAAGCAATGTGTGAGATATGTACAAGGGAACAGTGGTATTTTTGTACATGTTAGTGAGAACAATCATGCTATCAACTGGGAAGGGGCAAAAAGGATTGTATATTCTAATATCACACTGGAAAGGAATATCAATGAATCTAGCTTTATAAAAGAAAGTTACAGCCACAATATGAATATCAGTCAAGGGATGTATAAACTTGATCCTTTAATATCAAAAGAAATTTGTAAATTGTTTAGATTTTAAGGTAGGCCGTAGAGATGTATGAAAGTAAGATTATCATATTTGTAAACACAGTACGCGGGCAGCAGTGCTTATGACTTTTCCAAACTCCGCCTCCCTGACACTTGTCAGGTGTGAATCTGTTGTCGCCTATGGTCGGTATGTTTATCAGTATTGTCCCTTGAGAGTATATTGTGATCTTTAGCCAAATGAGTTTTGAAGGCCACTCCTACCTTGACACCAGCCTGTGGGTGGTTATGTAGTCTCTAACTGTTGTGTATGTTCGTCAGTACTGTTCCTGTAGTATATATATTTATGACTTATCATACTCTGTATCAGTCCTTCATCAATGGCTTGGAAATGAAGTCGAAACTGGTCTTTATTTTTCACCTGTGGTAATGTGTGATAAATGAATCATGTACAAAAGTGATTATAATCATATATATGTATATATACACACACATATATATATATATATATATATATATATATATATATATATATATATATATATATATATATATATATATATATATATATATATATATATATATATATATATATATATATATATATATATATATATATATATATATATATATATTATATATATATATAAATATATTTTCATGATGTGGCCTTGTAATATGTAATATTTACTCTTCCATTTCTCATGCATTACGTGTAATGATAATAATTATTGAAATGTCGTATGCATTGTAATGTCAGATCTCAAAAGATTTAGTATTAATAATACATTTTTAATATTAACATAGTATATGAAGAACACGTGTCTTCGTGAGGCGTTTGTTTCACTTCAGTTGTCATAGCAAAAGATAACATGATGACAGGTGGGGAATAACAATTGCCATCTGTTTGATGATGTTTTGTAAGATTTCCTGGGTCTGGTCACGTATGCAATTTTGAGAAACGAACAAGTATAGTCCCGACTGTGTTCAATTATGTCTTCTTCCTTCTAGAAGAATTTTTGTATCTCACACCTAAAATGCCTTAATGATGTCATAGACTTAAATTTCTACTGGAATCCTCAGATTAATTCTTATTCGTTCTCTCTCTCTCTCTCTCTCTCTCTCTCTCTCTCTCTCTCTCTCTCTCTCTCTCTCTCTCTCTCTCTCTCTCTTTATCCAAAAGAGAGAAGTTATTAACGTAAAATTTTTGTGGTCACTGGTATTGAATGTAGCTTTTGAGATCTGAAGTTAGTGAAATTGTTTAAATTGTAGCGGCACACAAGCAGCTGCATATTAAAGGATTTTACAAAGGTTTTCACATGCTTGTGTAAGATAAAGTGAATTTTACATTGCATACTTGATTTAATTTTCATTTATTAAGATTTTCTTTTCAAATCTTGAAGAACTCTTGATAGTCTTAATTTTGCTTGATTAATTTAATTTCTTGATAAATTAAAATCTTGTGATTTAATTTTCTTGATAATTTAAAGTTTTGTGATGGCCAAAAGGTAAATGGTCAGTCTTGAGACAGAGTGTTCTCATTGGTAAAGGAAGAAGTGCCTATTTAGCCTTATCAGCTGATCAGTGTAAAGAGTACAAGGTACTCAAACACAATGTGTTACAAGTTTACCAGATGACCCCTGAATATTATAATGAAAGATTCAGGTCTTTGAGAAAGGATGACAAGATAACTTTCTTGGATTATGCCTACAAAGTAAGAAGATGTTTTAAACGATGGTTGGAGGCTGCTAAAGTTAAATCTATGGACGAACTTGAGGAGTTAGTAGTCCTAGAGCAATATCCTAGAGGAATTCCTGAACACATAAGAGCCAATTGAAGAGAGAGAGGTTAAGAAACTTGGCAAAGCTGCTACATTGAGTGAGTATTATAATATTATTTGTAGGAAAAGGAATTATAATGTCAGATACCAGAACCAACAACGCACAGGTTTTAGATTTCATCCAAATTTCAGGAACATTACAAATGGGAATCCTTCCAGTGGTTGTGCCATTACAAAACCAGGTAATACCCCTCAACAATCGAATGTTAAATCCTCATCATCCAGTTTCTCAAGACAGATACAGAAGACTAATGTTGTCTGCTACAAGTGTGGGAGAGTAGGACACTACAGTCAAGATTGTTATCAGACACAACAGCAGACCAAGCCAGGTGGTCAAGTGGTTAAAGGTAACCAGGTGAAGCAAACTACGAAGAGCAGTGTGGGGAAGATTGAGACAGTTGGGAAGATGAGACTAAACAAGCAGAGTGTTTAGCAACCAGTGGAAATGTATCTTCAAGCAGTGAGTGGCTGAGCAGCTTGGAGGCTTTTAAGCCATATATCTATGAAGGTATGCTGACAACTTAAGGAGGGAGCGTGCAGGTACCAGTCAAGGTATTATGTGATGCGAGGAGTAACCTTAGTGTGGTAGTTCGTGGTGCTCACCCACAGTTGGAGGAGAATCTCAACAGAGATTCAATTATTTTGAAGGGTATAGGAGGAGAAGAGGTAACTCCTATATGCTGCTTGCACCTGTCCTGTGAATTGGTGACAGGGAATGTTGATTTTGCTGTAAAGGACTCACAAGCTGTTGAAGGTGTGCATGTTTTACTGGGTAATGAAGTTGGTGGTGTACCATTTGTCCCTTGTCCTGTAGTGATAGACAAACCATTGAGAATTAGTCCTACGTAGATTTAGAGAAGAAAAATCACCACCTGTTTCCAAGTTGTGTAACTACCAGGAGTATGAAGAGAACTACGTCTGCGAGTGAAGGAACTGAGGATTTGCCTGTAATAGAAGGATCATGTGAAGGATCTTTGAGCTTAGAAGAGCTGTTCCAGGAAAGTAAAGGTTCCCCTAGTGTTAGTAATGAAGAGATTACCCAAGAAGAAGAGGATCCTGTTGTTCTTGAAGAGACTCAAAGTGGTCAAAGTGTTCCTGAAGATAGTATTGAAACTATAGTAGCAGAGTTAGCAGATATTGAGAGTTCAGCCCTTGAAGTTGGTCAAGTGACTAGAGAGAGGCTAATGGAACTGCAGAAGAAGGATACAACGTTAGCTGATTTGTTTTTCAGAGTTGTTGATCAAGAAGAGATGCAACAAACTCCTACCTGTTATTATCTAAAGGAAGGATTGCTAATGAGGAAGCATCGACCTGCAGATATACCAGGAAATGCTGAATGGGGCGAATATCATCAAATTTTGATTCCATATCCATTGAAGAAGCAAGTTGTAGCAGTAGTGCACGAATCTGGACATATGGGAATCAGGAAGATTGTTGAGAAGATTATGAAGTATTTTTCCTGGCCTGAACTTCAGAAGGATGTTAGCAGGTTTTGCAGAGAGTGTCACACATGTCAGATAGCTGGAAAACCAACTGAAACCATTCAGAAAGCCCCCCTACAACCCATAGAAGTTAGAGGAGAACCCTTTAACAAGGTGATTATAGATGTGGTTGGGCCGCTTCCGAAAACAAAGAAAGGAAATGAATATTTGTTAACATTAATGCGTCCAGTGACAAGGTATCCTGAGGCGATTCCTGTAAGAAGTATAAGTGCAAAGGTAATTGTTGAGAAGCTGGTGGAGTTTTTCTCCAAGTTTGGAATACCAGAAATTGTGCGAAGTGATAGAGGAACGAACTTTACTTCAAAATTTTTCCAGGATGTGATGAACTTGTTAGGAGCGAAACAACAGTTAACAACTGCTTATCATCCAGAGACTCAAGGAGCCTTGGAAAGGTTCCACCTGATATTGAAAAGTATGTTAACAAAGTACTGTAATGAATCAGGTAGAGAATGGGATGCTGGTTTACCCTTGATGTTATTTGAAGTTAGGAATGCTTACCAAGAAAGCGTGGGATGTTTACCAAATGAAATGATTTTTGGTCGAGACGTGAGAGGTTCATTGAAGATTCTTGCAGAGAATTGGGAAGAAAACCAAGCGGAAATCCAAGGAGAATATGGGAAGAACTTGAGGAAAAGGTTAATAGAAATTAGAACATTCTCTTTAGAAAATCTGAAAATAAATCAAGAGAAAATGAAAAGAAAAATGATGCTAAGACTAAGCTAAGACATTTTAGTGTAGGACAGCAGGTTCTAGTGTTCTTACCAGTGAAAAGATTTCCCCTTACCAATAAGTTTCAAGGTCCTTATCGGATAATAGAGAAGTTAAGTGATCAAAATTATGTGACTGAAACACCAGGAAGAAGGAAATGACAAAGGAAAAAAATACATGTGAATCTTTTGAAACCTTACTTCTCAGACTAAAACTGAAACAGTGTCAATAACACAGACAACTTCATCTACAGAGGACGATAATGGTTATCAGTTGGGAGCTGAAAGCAAGATGAAGAATCTTTAATATTGGAAAATTTGGAGGATGAACTAAAACATCTGGTTATTGAGCAAAGTAGTGAATTAAGTGGGGTGATTCGAAGTTTCCCAGAAATTTTTGCAGATATACCTAGGTGTACCGATTTGACAAAGCATGAGATAAAGATTAGAGAAGATGAAAAACCTTTTAAACAGAAAGCTTATCGCTTATCACCTTTCACAGAATGTTTTGAAGAAAGAAGTTAAATATTTGTTGCAACATGGATTAGCAGTACCCAATTCAAGTCATTATAGTTCTCCTTGTGTGTTAGTGAAGAAACCAGATGGTTCATTTAGAATGTGTATTGATTATAGGAAACTGAATTCCATCAGTGTGGCTGACAATTATCCCTTGCCTCTTATTAATCAGTTACTTGATAATATTGGGCAAGCCAAATTTATTTCCAAGATAGATTTTTTGAAAGGATATTATCAAATTCCCATAGATGAAGATGCTAAATTGCTAATCAGCTTGCATTACTCCTTTTGGATTGTATTAATACACTGTTTTGCCATGCGGTCTGATGAATGCACCTGCAACATTCCAATGAGTGATTTATTCTAATACATGGGAAGAACATCTGAAGATTTTAAGGAAAGTGTTCAAGAAACTACGGGAAGCAGGACTAACAATCAACTTACAAAAAAGTGAGTCTGGAAAGGCAACTGTTCAGTATCAAGGATTTGAAGTTGGAAAAGGCCATCTCGCTCCTGTTGACGCTAATGTAGAAGGTATCCGTTAGGTTACTACCAGGAAACAGCTACAAAGATTTTTGGGCATGGCTGGATTTTATTGCCGATTCTGTCGAAATTTTTCAGCTGTAGTAGCTCCTTTAACTGACTTAACCAATCCGAAATGAAAGTTTGTTTGGACTCCAGAATGTCAAGAATCATTTGAGAAGGTTAAAGCCATATTAACTTCAAGACCAGTGCTTCACGCTCCAGATTTCAGTAAAAAGTTTGTAATACAAGTTGGTGCATGCAACTGTGGAACTGGAGCTGTTCTACTTCAAGAAGATGACAACCATATTTTCCACCTAGTAAGTTTCATGTCTTCAAAGTTGAAGAACCATCAGAAAACTTACTTAACAATTGAAAAAGAAATGTTAGCATTAATCACAACATTGAAAAACTTTGAAGTGTATGTGAACCAGCCTAGGAATGAAGAAACATTAGTGTTGTCTGACCACAACCCTATCTCATTCATCAATAAGATGAAAAATAACAATCAGAGACTGAACAAGTGGTCTTTATGCCTGCAATCGTATAATGTACAAGTTAATCATATTTCAGGAAGAGATAATGTCATTGCAGATTATTTATCCCATTGTGAATCGTTGGATTCAAACCCGGGATAACTAATCTTCTGGGGGGAGGAATTTCATGATGTGGCCTTGTAATATGTAATCTTTACTCTTTCATTTATCATGTATTATGTGTAATGATAATAATTATTGAAATGGCTTATGTATTGTAATGACAGATCTCAAAAGGTTTAGAATTAAATAATACATTTTTAATATTAACATCATATATGAAGAACATGTGTGTCCTAGTGAGGGGTTTGTTTCACTTCAGCTGTCATAGCCAAAGATATGTGATGACAGGTCGGGAATAACAATTGCCATCTGTTTGATCATGTTTTGTAAGATTTCATGGCTCTGGTCACGTATGCAATTTTGAGAGACGAACAAGCATTGTTCTGATTGCGCTCAATTACACCATCTTCCTTCTAGAAGAATTTTTGTATCTCGCACCCAAAATGTCTTAATGGTGTCATATGACTTAAATTTCTATTGGGATCCTCAGATTAATTCTTATTCATTCTGATTAGAGAGACCTTTAGCGGTGGTTCTCTCTCTCTCTCTCTCTCTCTCTCTCTCTCTCTCTCTCTCTCTCTCTCTCTCTCTCTCTCTCTCTCTCTCTCCAAAAGAGAGAAGTTATTAATGTAAAATTTTTGTGGTCACTTGTGTTACATATAGCTTTTGAGATCTGAAGTTAGTGAAACTGATTTAATTGTAATGGTGGGTGCCTGGTAAAAAAGTGTGTTTTGTGATTCCAAGCAGCTGCACATAAAAGGACTTTACAAAAGTTTTCACAAGTTTGTGTAAGGTAAAGTGAATTTTACTAATTATTACCATGGTATAATTAGGTGTGTTAGGAAAATTTTTGCCTAAGTGAAATTATTATTGATAAATCTTCTATGTATTTTTGTGTGTTCTTGTGTTTGCAATCTCTTGACTTTTATTGATGATTTAACATTTATTTACTTAGGATTTTAAATATTTCTTGATGATTTAATATTGTATACTTGATTTAATTTTCATTTATTAAGATTTTCTTTTCAAATCTTGAGTAATTCTTGATAGTTTAAATTTTGCTTGATTAATTTAATTTCTTGATAAATTAAAATTTTGTGATTTAATTTTCTTGATAATCTAATGTTCTTAAAATTTCTGAAAACAGGGTTTCATTTATTGACCACCAGTGAATAGGATTAATTGTGTACATAAGGCAAAGTGATAAACATGTGTTGTTCCTTTAGTTTTGCTGAAGAGAATTAAGACCAGGGAAACGGTTGAAAGCTGTTTGTTGGAGTGATGCCCTTTTATTCTAGTATATTTCTTGTTTAAACCTTACAATTCTTTTGATAAACTTAGTTTGATTTTTCACATGATTAATGAGTTTTTTTTTTTTTAAGGGATCGCTGTTACCTTTAGAGTACTCAGTCGTAATTCTTTTGTTATGAGAGTTCAAGTATCTGGCTGAAGTGAGGTATATTTTTGAAGTCTGTAATTAGCTGTGTAATAACCAGGTACTTGGTACGCATTGTGACGATATATATGCATATACATATATATACACATACATATACATATATATACATATATAAACAAATATATATACATTATATGTATATATATTTTTACAAATTGGGTCTCGTTGGAGGAATGGAAGGGGGGTCTTTATTTAGTTACTGCCTTAATGGACCAACTGAGAAGACCAACCTGTAACAAAATGAAGGGGAAAAATGGATAACTTGCCTTGACATTACCATTAGTTAATCAGGGTTTGGAAGGTTGCCATAGGAAATGAGTATCAAGTTACGTTAAATTTCATTTATTTACAGAAGAAGCAATCAAGAGGGTAATCTGCAAGACTGATGATACAGCAAGTAAACACAAATAATGAAAAAATGCAAATTGGCAATGCATAGCAAATCTCTGTATATGACGAGGTAAATTCGTCTTGAATGATCAGGCTCTCTTGTGTGCAACGAAAAGGGGGAACAGATTAGTGTCCTGGACTGTGGACCAGGGAATTCTTGCATTCATTGGAAATGGCAGTACTTTTAAGATGATCTGAGTTCACATGCTGGGTCGACTGAGCAGAATAGTAGCGAGGGCCCTGGAAGAAAATCCAGGATTAGCATTCACCACAAAGGAGTTTCTCTCACACTAAGCTAAACAGTGCACCATGGAGGAGTTGATTAATTAAATTTAATTAGCCCATGGTAACACTATGGAGGGAGTAATCTACTGCTGATCACTGAACTGAATTAAATTTATTTTTTGGAAAATCATGGGGCAAATTTTGGGCTTAACAAAGGGGGTTTGGTTAGGAGAATGAAAAATGAAAATTCAGAAAAATAAAAAGAGAGAAATTCGCTGAGAGAAACAGAACTGGATAGAGGACTAATTGCTTCTGATGTACCTTAGGCCTGTGGATGTCTGCACGCTCAACATGCAGGACTTGCCGTCTGATGCTTCTTAGCCTCTCCAAGAGAAAAAAAGGGTTGAAGAGGAGTACAACTTTACGTGTCGCAGGCTGGGTTCTGAGTGCGAGCGTTGTTTTCCAGAGGCGAGACGCTTCCTGGGTTGTTTGCTTCCGAGCGGCGGGGTCAGTCATCTGCAAATAGTCACACAGCCAGCAAAAAGGGTGTAGGAAAATAGGTCTTATGGTTAGAGACTTAAGGGTTATGCTCCTAGTCTACCTACAGCCTGTTTTCGTCCCTTGGCACTAACGGACTAACTGCAGCTACAAGCATACCTGCACTGTTTACAAGTTGAATTGCCCTAAATGTAATTTTGGGACCTATGTGGGATGTACCAAACGCCTACTTAAGGTACGCATCAACTCTCACAAGGGTGTCAGCCACTGTACAGGCTTAGCTTTGAGCAAAAAAGAAAATAGTGCCATTAGACTTCATGCCATATCTTGCCACCATCACATACAGTACAGCGATTTTCAAATACTCGGACAAACAAAAAACAGCCATTCACTTCCCTTTTTAGAGTCCCTCCATATTAAACAACAATCACCAACACTCAATAGCCAAACCACCTCTGTTCCATTGTTCATTGCATAGTTTGCTTTTTCTTTTTGTTTTTTCTCCGCACCATTTCACCCTCTTCCATTCGCAGTCTTCTAACCCGCCCAGTTGTCATTTAACTACGACATGAACAGTAGGTTCTCCAGTATTTTGTACTATATTATCACTTTTAAAATTTTGAATATTCATTTTTTTTCTCTCTCTCTCTCAGTATCTACCTGCTCAGTGATTTTATTTGACGATTTATGTTTAGTACTGTAACGAGTTGTTGCTCGTTGAGCAGTTTAAGATATAATTGTTTAGCATCCTTTACTACCTAACTATTTATTTATGTAAATAGCTGTTATGATAATTATCTTACATAAAGTTAAACCTTACTGTTAAACCTAAAGGGCAGTATTCCTTTGGAGTTTGGAGCATTAGCTTACGTTCATGGCTCTACTGTATATTTGACTTATACCAATAAAGTCTTGGTTTATTATGAAGAAGGTTTACTCTCCAACGTATCACATGGTGGCAGCGGTATTTTGATGGACCCATACGTGCAGAAATATCAGGATGTCTTCGTTTCACAGTCTTCCGCCACCCGCCAGTTTCAATGTGGATGATAGGAATGCAGCAGAAATGTGGAGGGAATGGCAAGAAAGGTGGAAGTGCTATGCTGTCGCAACAGAGTTAAGTAAAAAGACTCCCGAAGTGCAAGTTTCTGTGTTACTTACAGTTATTGGGCCTGAGGCTCATAAAGTTTTCAGCACATTTCAACTTTCTGATGAAGATCGGAAAGATCAGAATGCAGTGCTGGCAGCATTTGAAAAATATTTTCACACAAGCAAAAACACTGCATTTGAACGTTACCGTTTCAATATTCGGGCACAGATGGATGGAGAATCTTTTGATCAGTATGTAACGGCTCTGCGTCATATAGCGTTGGGTTGTGATTTTGCGGATACAACACAAGAAGAAATATTAAGAGACAGGATTATGTTTGGCATTTCGGATGATAAGGTCAGAGATCGTCTTCTTCGGGAAGGGAATCTAACTTTGGAGAGAACCTTAGAGATTTGTCAAGTTAGCGAGGTATCTATAGCACAGCAAGAGGAGATCAACAGAGTATTAGAAAGCAAGGTTATTACTGTATCTACAAAGCTGAAGGATCCAGTTGGAAGAATGAAGCCAGTGACGGATGTTCATCGCAAATTGGAAAAAACGGACTGGATTACTGATTGTAGGTTCTGTGGTAAAAGTCACAGGAAAGTAAAGGAAGTTTGTCCAGCTTGGGGTAAGTGGTGCATAAATTGCAAAAAACCTAATCACTTTAAGTCCTTAAGCTAAATGTCCTGCATTAATAGTGCAACAAACGAATTTGAAATCGCTTAATAGCATGAGGGAGGCTGATTTGGAAGAAAACGACTCATGTATATTCACAGTGAAAACAGTAGCTAGTATCAAGATGACTAAGGAACAAACTGTTACACTTAAAGTTAGTCCACTGCGCTACATAAGATTCCAGATAGACTGCGGAGCAGATTGTAATGTACTGCCACTCCATGTGTACCAAGCTGCAACTGGTGACTCAGAGTTGAAGGAGGTAGGGCCGTCTTCAACCACATTGTATGTTTATGGGCAAAAAGGCATTCGTTCCTTTGGCAGTGTGTGTATTCGTGTTTGGCGGGGAGTTCATACCATTAATTTGAAATGTGAGTTATTGCAGGGTCAGTGATTTCATTCAATTTTGGGTTATCAAGCATGTGTGGCGCTTAATATTCTGGAAATAAAGGATAATGACCAGATTAATCCTATATGTGACAAAGCCTTGCACGTCAATTCAGCCTGCTCTTCTGCTATTACAAAGGAACTTCTGATTGAGCGGCATCCACAAGCTTTCAGAGGTGTTGCCGGTAAGCTAGATTACAGTTATAAAATCAGGAGTTAATAAGTCTGTTAACCCAGTGCAGCATGCTCCTAGAAGGGTACCTGCGGCAGTACGTTCCGTCCTGCAAAAGGAACTAGATAAGCTTGAAAGTGGAAACATAATTGCTAAGGTACAGCAACCAACGGAGTGGGTCTCCTCCTTATTAATAATACCTAAAAAAAATAAAGAAATACGAATTTGCATTGATCCAAGGGATCTAAATAAGGCAGTGCTTCGTGAGCACTATCAATTACCAACACTGGAAGACATTGCCTCTCGTCTTTAGGAGCTCGTGTGTTCACAGTCTTGGATGTGAAACACGGTTTTTGGCATGTGCCTTTGGAGGAGGAGAGCTCGTACTTAACTTTTAATACTCCATTTGGATGTTACCGCTGGCTGAGAATGCCATTTGGAATATGCTCGGCACCGGAAGTTTTTCAGCGTTGTATGCATCAGCTGATTGAGGGACTTGAGGGAATTGAGGTAATTGCAGACGACTTTTTGGTGTATGGAAAAGGAGCTACTGACATAGAGGCTACAAATGATCATGATAGAAATCTTCAGTCCTTTATCAGGCGCTGTGAAGAGCGAAACGTGGTACTGGGAACTGATAAACTCCAATTGAGACAAACTGAAGTTTCATATATGGGTCATGTAGCAACAGACAAAGGATTAAAACCAGGACCTGAGAAAGTGAAATCTTAAGTGGAGATGCCAGCACCTAAAAGATGTTGCAGGGGTGAAGATTTCTTGGAATGGTGCAATACCTAGCTAAATTTCTGCCTAAATTAGCTGAACTGACCGCTCCTCTGAGGATCTTCTGCACAAGAACTCTGAATTTGTGTGGCAGGATGTTCAAGAAAAAGCTTTCAAAGCTGTTAAAGAGGCAGCCAGTAAAACACCTGTTCTACGTTATTATAGTTTAATTTCAGAGGTTACTATTCAGTGTGATGCATGCCAGTATGGAGTTGGAGCAGCCCTTTTGCAGAATGGCCAGCCCGTGGTTTTTGCATCCAGAAGTTTGTCAGAGGCAGAGCAGCGTTATGCACAAATTGAAAAGGAATGTCTAGCTATTGTTTTTGCATGTGAAAGGTTTCACCATTATGTATATGGACGGGACAAGGTCACGGTGCATTCTGACCACCAACCACTGGAGTTAATTTTCAAGAAACCGTTAGCAGCAGCCCCAGCTAGGCTTCAGAGGATGTTGCTACATCTGCAGTATTATGCTTTGGAGGTTAAGTATGTCAAAGGAAAACACATGTACATTGCTGACACATTAAGCCGTGCGTTCTTGCCTAATTGCTCTGAAAATTCTGTATTTGTAAATTACTTTGAAACTGTAAAAAATGAGGCTACAACACTGATCGGAGATACCTTGATGATCACAGATGACAGATTGCAAGAGATAAAAGCTCACAGTGGAAGTGACAGTAATCTTCAAGCAGTTGCAAAAATGATCAGAGAAGGATGGCCAGATGCTAGAAATAAAGCTCCTGAGTGTGCTAGAGCTTTTTATAATTATAGAGATGAACTGCATACTGAAGATGGTTTAGCGTTCAAAGGAAATCGTTTAATTGTTCCTAAGAGTCTCAGGAAACAGATGTTGGACATTGCACATCAAGGACACATTGGAGTGGAGGGTTGTCTAAGAAGGATGAGAGAAGCGCTGTTCTGGCCAGGAATGTCCTCGGATCTGAAAGCATTGGTTCAACAGTGTGATGCTTGTTTGTCAATTAGAGACCTTCCTCCTAAAGAACCGATGAAAAGTCATGAGTTTGCCCTTCGTCCATGGTCAAAAGTAGGAGCTGATCTATGTTATATTGATAATCGGATACTCCTTATAGTAGCTGATTATTTTAGCAGTTTTCTTGAAGTATCAAGAGTAAATAATACGACATCTACTGCCATCGTTAGAGAACTACAAATTATATTTTCTCGTCATGGAATACCGGACCAGTTAGTAACAGATAATGGGCCACAGTTTATCACACCAGAATTCCGTTCTTTTGCAAAGACATGGTCTTTTGAACACATTACTTCTAGTCCAAGGTATGCACAATCAAATGGAAAGGCTCAGAATGCTGTGAAAATAGTAAAGAAAATGTTCACAAAGTGTAAACTGACTGGAGAATCAGAGTTTTGGCTTTACTTTAATTGGAATAACACGGCAACAGAAGGCATGTTGACTAGCCCAGCCCAAAGACTTATGGGTAGACGTTGTAAAACTATCATGCCCTGCATGTCATCATTACTAAAGCCTAGATATCCTACACAGCAAGATTCTTTAGTTAACAAGCAGGTCCATTACTATAACAGAGGGACACGTGCATTGAAGCCTATGCCTGCAGGAGAGGTGGTACGCCTCAGACTACCAGGTAGTAAGATATGGACTCCTGCGCTTTGCATGGGAGAAGTCGCTCCTAGATCTTACAAAGTCAAGGTGGGAAATAGAGGGTATAGAAGAAATCGACGGCAGTTATTGGCTACAGGAGAGAGATGTTCGGATGACTTGGAGAACACTGAGTTTGATACTGACGAGCAATTGGACGATAATGATCTGGAGCAGAGTTTGATACGGAGCTGCAGTCCACAACAGAAAGAAAAGAGTAAACCTGAGCTGAGAAGCGAAGATGCCTGTGAGCCACTTGTCGTTAAAGAAGCCTATTTGGAGGACGATGTTCTTAAGACATCCGAGCCTGAAATCCAAAATAGACGTTCAACACGCTTCAAGAGTAAACCTAAACGTTATGGCATAGATGATTATTGATAGTACATGTACATTAAAGTTTATTTGTATATTAATGACTGTTTTCAGCATTTGTATTTATATATATTTATTTTATTGATTATTAAACTAATTTACTGTACATGCAAACTTCTTTTGGAAGAAGGGGAGATGTAACGAGTTGTTGCTCGTTGAGCAGTTTAAGACATAATTGTTTAGCATCCTTTACTACCTAACTATTTATTTATGTAAATAGCTGTTATGATAATTATCTTACATAAAGTTAAACCTTACTGTTAAACCTAAAGGGCAGTATTCCTTTGGAGTTTGGAGCATTAGCTTACGTTCATGGCTCTACTGTATATTTGACTTATACCAATAAAGTCTTGGATTATTATGAAGAAGGTTTACTCTCCAACGTATCACAAGTACGTGATTTCTTATTACTTAGTCATTGCTCTTTTGCGGTTAACTTAGGTTTTTGTGTTCCTTTTTTACCTTATATTATTATGTATTTTAAAGCTTTGTCAATTATAACTGTTTTAATGCTTTTAGATTTAGTCAATCAATATAGTTTTCTTACTGTTTCTCTTTATTTTTTATGTCATTCTACAGTATAGATAAGTGACCCTGATGATGGGAAAAGTTATGTATTCCCGAAAGCTGCTCGGCTGTGCCTCTGTTGTATTCTTAGAAATAATAATGTCTGCAATTTTACCACGTCTTCTGGCTATCCTGTTCCTCCTTAAATTGAAGTTTTCTAGAAACGACAACATAACCAGTTTTATATATATATATATATATATATATATATATATATATATATATATATATATATATATATATATACATATATAGCTATGTAGGTCAGTCGCCTAATTTGTTATTACTTACTTGATTGGATTTATATCGCCTTGCTCTACCTAAGAACCACGTAATTCTGTCGATTAAGGCTAAAATAAACTCTAAAGGACATAAGCCAAGTAGATTAGGTCGGCCGCTGAAAACTAGTTTAACAAAGAATAGAGGTTTATTTCATAACCATTTGAATTAATTCAGCAAACTTACTGGAAAACTAGTTTCTACAAAAGTAAAATAAAATGAAATGGATTATTTACAGGAGCTAACAGCAGCTCAAGATATTAGTCCTAATCAAGACAAACTACCTCAGTGCTATATAGAAATGAACGCAACAGATTTATATGCCTCTTCAAAACGCTGTTGACTGCAGTGAACGTCGAATTGAGGCTTCTTGGCATTGTTGTTGTGGATTCTTCTCCAAGAGAGAGGATTTGTTCAGGCCAAGGTGTACACACTTCTGGAAAAGACATATCCAGATAACAATCTTGCACTACAGAATCTCTTACTTGTCATTACTTAATCACAAGGGATGAAGCTTATATCAAGAAAATAGTACTTTTAACAGCACGGAGGATAAGTTATGTGATTTCACTAAACAACAATAATTGTACTTAATATATGACTTCATAAATGGGATATGTTTTACTAGGATTTCTTAGTCAGTGACTGTTTAAGAGAGGAAAATTTGAACAATGTAAATAAGAGTTCCAGTTGAGGGGAAAGAGAACTGGGAGCAATTGTCACAATCAGACTTACCGCTAGGGGAGATAATGCAGTAATCAGTTGCATTAGAGACCTTGGTTCGTTTGGAATAACAATTTTCTCCCTCTTGTTGAACAAAGGGGGAGAGAGACAAAGCGAGCTCAGAGAGAGAGGACTTGCACGCCTGACTCCTATGAAGTCTGCTGAGACAGTCTGTTGATGCTGGGGCAGCTTCTAGCTGCTTCCTTCAAACTTCTCCTAGCCAGTGTCTGACCTGAAATGACAGTAGACTTGCTAGTACACAGGTTAAAGAAAACTAAGCTGTAGGAACAGTACCTCTAAGGTCTGTCCTAGCAAAACCTATCCCTGATGTATGGCCCTCTAAGCTAAAATTCTCGCACGATGGCTAGGAGTGTCCTTATTTTGAAAACAACCCTGGGTTTCCCGCCTAACTACTTTGCATATGAGCAGCCTACATTGTCTGCCCCTTTACTTTAATAAAGTTTAATTTATTATTCTGCTAAGAGGCAAGGAAGGGAGGTCAAACAGTGAAT
>NC_089796.1:36174163-36194163 GCF_040412425.1 Macrobrachium rosenbergii | reverse complement strand
TGGGATGCTTAAATGTGGATTTATCTCTTGGGGGTAGAACTTTTACAGAATCATTTTTGATTATACAAGGAGCTGCTTTGGGGAATACTTTGTTACTGGGACATCCAGCGTGTCAGAGACGAAAAATCTCGGTTCATACAGGGGTATGTGGTATAACTGTTGGAGTACCTGGTATTTTTGTGCCTTACGAGGGGATGGATGTGAGTGAAGTGGGTGATGGTAATGGACTGGGTGTACATGAGAAGTTGCAGGTGGATTCTGAACATGTTTCGGTGGGTAGGAAGTGTTATAAGAGAGTTTTGTCGGATGATGTGCTTCTTTGTCCTAGTGTGGTTGCTATAGTGAGAGTTCAAGTGAAAAGGGGTGCGTAAGTCCAGACAGGTGTGCGTGTGTGTGTGTGTGGATGAGTGTAGCAAAAAGCTGAAGGGGGTAATGTGTACGGGTTCTATAAACAATGTATCGAGTTAAGGGGATACTTGGGTGGAATTGCTAAACTGTAATGATTCAGTTCGAAATTATCAGAAGGGCACATATGCGGTCGATTTTGTTGACTGGGTCGATGAAGATAATATTCAGCTGCTATCGTTGGGGAATTGTGTAGATTTTCAGAAGCAGATTTACAGGCCAGGAGGCAGGTTTTTAAGGATCATTTAGCCAATGCTGATTTTAAAGAATATGTTGAGGGCATGGAAGATGTTCTGGCTGAGTTTGCAGACATAGTCACACTTAAAGGGGATAAGTTAGGGTTAACAAATGTGTTAGAACACAAGGTTCATTTAGAAGATAAGACTAAGCCTATTTTTTGTCCCTTCATATAGGATTCCTTTTAAGATTAGAGAACAAGCGGTTAATAAATGGGAGGAGGAAGGCATTGTTAGGCCCAGTTCCTCGTCTTTTAATTTCCCATTGTTAGCAGTGACTAAGAAGGATGGTTCAGTCCGAGTTTATGTGGACTTTAGGAAGTTGAATAAGAAAACTATCCCTCATCGTTACCCTGTGGCGTGTTTACCAGATTTATTTGTTGAGATTGGGGGTAAGAATATTTATTCTTCAATTGATCTGATGCAAGGGTACTTGCAAGTACCGCTTAAATAGGAGAGTAGAAAGTACACAGCTTTCTCTTTGCCAAAGGGGCATTATGTGTTCATGCGGATGCTGTTTGGTTTATCAGGTAGTTCTATGACCTTTACTAGGCTAATGAATACAGTTTTGTGTGGCTTGTTAGGGAAATGTACATTCCTCTACATGGACGATATATTAGTCACCATTGAGTCGGTATAGGAACATTTAGAGGTTCTTAGGGAGGTTTTAAGGAGGCTTAGGTTAGCGGGTTTGAAGATAAAATCAGTCAAGTGTAATTTTCTGAAGAGGCAGATATTATATTTGGGTCATTTCATTTCTAAGGAGGGTGTTAAAGTGAATGATGATAAAGTTAGGACAATTGTAGATTTTGCTACTCCCAAGAACAAGAAGCAGATTCTGTCTTTCTTAGGCATGGCTGAATTTTTTCATAGGTTTGTGAAAGGTTTTCCTACTCTAGCGTCTCCTTTAACAGATGTCCTGAGGGATGATGTGCAGTTTGTATGGGGTGATGGGCAGCAATTAGCCTTTCAGAATATTAAGGATGCCTTAGTGAATCCCCCAGTGTTGAAATTTCCTGATTTGGAACGTCCTTTCACGCTGGTAACACATGCCGGTCACGATGGTATAGGGGCCTTCCTTATGCAGAAGTTCGGTGGAAGACTCCATCTGATTGCATTTTACAGCAGGAAGTTTAAGACACGGGGTAGTAATGAACAGCTATGGTCGGTAGTGGACAAAGAGGTCTTTGCCATAATGTCTAGTTTGGTTCATTTAAGATGCTACTGATGGGCAGTCAAGTAGAGGTTCTTATGGATCATAAGCCATTGTTGGATCTTTTCAATAACCTGGATCTTTCCCTTAAAAGAGTTAGGTGGTATCTGACAATCAGGGATTTTGATGTCAAGTTTAGGTATATAGAGAGTAGACATAATGTTGTAGCAGACGCCCTTAATAGAAGTTTTTCTGATGCAGATGGTACTCATGTATGTTATGTATCTGGAGATTGCATAGACTGGGATATTAGTTTAGCAGAATCTAAACAGGATGAGGATGAGATTTTGGCAGACGCAAAAGCGTTTCTTAGGGGGGAATTAGTTAGGGAGGGTTATAAGGTACCTTTTGCAGGGCTTGAATTAGGAGGTAATTTGTTAGTTAGGAAGATTAGATACACACTGAGAAATAGTGAGGATAAGGGTGATACGACACAAATAGTTGTTCCTAAGAGTTTAGTACCTGCGGTTCTGGATATTGTTCACTGTAGGTCTGGCAGTCCGCATTTGGGTATTGAGAGGATGTATCAGAATATACGGGGACAATTCTTTTGGAAGAATATGCTCACGTCAGTGGAAGACTTTGTGAGAGGTTGTTCAGTTTGTAATACGTGTGAGCCATCAAGGGTCGTTTCTTGTAAGTTGGATTCATTTCCTATTCCCAGCAAACCTTTTTCTAGAGTCCATATGGACCTGTTATCCAATTTCTATGAATCTAGTTATGGCCACAGGCACCTGTTGGTAGTTGTTGACGAATTAAGCAGGTTCGTAGAGATTTTTCCTTTGAAGCATAAAAAAACGGAGGAGGTGGCAGTCGCATTCTTTAATGGATATATTTGTCATTATGGGGTTCCTGAGGTGCTGATTACTGATAATGGGAGAGAATCTGTGAACAAGACATTAGAGTGATGTAATGGGCATTTAGAAAGTCACTATTATTCCCTAAAGACCAAAACCTAATGTACTATGTGAATGGGCATATAGGAAGGTAATTGAAGCTCTCAGGATGACTGTAGGGGGCAATGATGTAAACTGCGATCGATATATTCTACAGGCGCAGCATAGCATCAATTCTGTGGTTAGCAATACCATTGGAATGTCTCCCAGTAAAGCGCTGTTTGGTTAGCCAGTGCAGGGAGTATTTGATTTATTACCTATTCCATCGGGTGATGGTACAATAAAATCGCTAGTCTCTGCAACTAAAGAGATGTGCGTGTCTTGCTAAGAATCTTGAAGTGAAACTCTGGATATGGTTGATATGGGCAATTCAAAGCCAGATAGAGTTAAAGTTGCTGTGGGAGATAGGGTTTTTGTGAAAATAAATGTTAGGAATCAATTGAACTATAAGCTAGGTCCTAAATTTCAGGGTCCTTCTTGGGTTGTAGAAGTAAAGAAGGGAAATAGATCTGTAGTTCAAGTTAACACATCTAAAATTAAAAAGACAGGTTAATGGGAATCTTATGGGTTAATTCCTGTAATGTACTGTGTTTGTGATCATTTTTTTTCTCCTCTCTCTTGGTTTTGTTTTTTCATGGGTTTTAAAGGGGTGTGATGGGTATTTTTTTTTTCACTTGGGAGGATGTTGGTCCATATAGTTATACAAATCTTTAATTGTCCGAGTTCAGCTTTTTGTTTTTGTGTTGCAATACTTGGTAACTTATTGGTTCTTTCTTTTGTTTTTTTTTTTAGGATGCTGAAGTTTCGTCTGCTCATGACTTTGGGGGTCGTGGCATGGGCTAATTCCGTAGTGAAGTTAGGCCCGGGTGTTCCTATAGAAGAAGACTATGATGTGTGGTTGTCGTCTGTTGCAATACCTTTGAGTATAGAGTTTGAGGATATAGGTTCAGCAAAGTTTGAGCTTGAAGCATCCCAGAATAAAGTTCAGTTGATTAGGAATTTTTTGGGTGAGATGGATATCAGACGGAATCTGTCTGATCTGTTACGGGGTTGGCTAACCAAACTTAATGCTACAGCTGTTTGGGTTCAGGATAGGATTAAGAAGACTTTAACATGTTTTCTAAATTTAGGTGCTTCTACTTCTCAGGTCCCCTCTAGAAGGAGTAAGAGGGCTGCACCATTGGTAATTGGAGCTGTCGTGCTCATAGAATCGATTGCTAGTATGTCAATTTCTAATTTGGTGAGAATTGAACAGGTATCGGCAGAATTAGCTAGCCAGGGTAAAACTTTGATGACTTTACGAGATAGTAATGAGAAATTACGGAATGGGTTTGAGACTTTAAGGACTTCTTTAAATGGTTTATTTGTCACAGTTGATAGGATCAGGGGAGACTTGGATGTTACGATAGCTTTGTCTTCCTATCAAACTACCTTGTTGAATATTGAGAAAGAAGCAGAATCCGTGTCATCGGCGATTCAAACACAGATTAAGGCTGTGGTTGCCGCTTCTAAGGGGCGAATTTTTGGAGATATTCTACCTCTCGGGTCTTTAGAATTGACTTTAATAAATGCAGCATATCAGTATGGTTCTCAGGTAATTTTCACTGGGAAGAATTTGTATCAGTACTATAGTATCTTAAAAGTTAGTGTATCTGATAGGGGGTTGCTTGTGGAAATTTCAGTTAGTAACTTGAAATTGTTTCATAGTTTTATCATACGACCTTTCCCTAGTGGTTTTAATGGTTCAGTAATAGTATGGGATAGTGAGGAGACGATGTACCTTTTGGGGGCCAGTTTCAATCCTCGGCTGTCAGCTATAAGTCAGGATACGTTTTAGTTCATGATAGATATATTTGTGACAGTAGTATCTTTATGCTTATAAACGCTGGCTGGTTAGGATGTGAGAAGATGTTAGTACATAACCAGACTCCTTCTGACTGTGACTTTCGAAAATTCCAACATGAGTGCGAGGTGGCCTCTACGAAGACTCTCAACTAAGTGTTTGTTTGGAGCTGTGAAGTCTCCATCCAGTGCCATAATTTGTCAGATACATTTCTTCTACGAGGATCCCGTCTCATTGATGCTGTGTGTAGACTGGTCACCAAGCATCTGAGTTCTGGTCAAGAGTGTCTTCAACTCTACTACTCGTATCTTCATGTGGCATCTTCGTGGGGACCATCAAGTTGTTTTGCTGCCCCCTTTAAGGGAAGTGATCGCTACAATTCCACCACTTCCTTCAATGCCGAAAGACGAACTTTTTCCTATCCCAAATCAATACCTCCTCATCACTATTTTATCGGTGATTGGGACCTTTGTCGTCATACTCCGCATGAAGTGGGGTGCATGTTGTACACAAAAACAGTGTGTGAGCAAACCCTCACGGGAAGATCAGCCTGCCCGGGGTGTGGCTGTCCGTTTGGTGCAGGAATTTGGAAATTAAAAAGTGCTATTTCCCTAGTGCTGGGGGCCATCACTTCTTTGGGTGGCTGAGCATCTGAAAATCCTATAGGTCACAAGTATGTTATGAATTACAATACACAGTGAATGTTGAATTAAGTGGGGAGGAAAACTCTCCCAAAATCTTGGAGAGAATGTTTAGCTATCACCTGACGCATTTCCTCATTAGGTAAAATGGTGGTGTCAGGATTCTCGAGACGTGGGATCAGGTGACGTGACTTCATATGTGCGTTCGCCAGAAGTGTTCGGGTTCCGGTGGGGAACGTGCGTTCGTGCGTTTGTTTTGGGCGGAGCCCCAAGGTGTGAAGGAATTAGATTTGGGAAAAGGGAATCATTGGAAGACCATCATCAAACATTATTAAAAGTGTTCACTGAAGACTTGTGGTTCGTGATTTATCGTTCAATACTGTGAACATTGCTGTTTGGAGGTAGGAACCACATTCAATTTCCCAAACTGTAGATTGTTTTTCCCCATTTTCATAATGTCTTTTTTGTTCAAGCATTTATGGTATGATACACATTTTATGAGTAACATGGGAGGAATTCCCATACCTTTATTTTTATGCTTTTGGGAATTAATGAGGAATTCATTTGACTTCTTCAGATGTTTCACTGAGGAAGATGTTGAAGATGTACTCATTGGAAATGTACTGGACTTTGATTTATTTTGACCTTTGCAAGTTACAGTGTAAGACAATAATGTAAATGGTCTTTTTTGGAACTTTACTCTTACATTTTCATCCATTTCTTATTTCTTGCAATCTAGCTATGTTAGATTTTGTCAAATAAATTATTTTGGGTAAAGCTTGTTTCGCTTTAGACCTGAGAGAGAGAGAGAGAGAGAGAGAGAGAGAGAGAGAGAGAGAGAGAGAGAGAGAGAGAGAGAGAGAGAGTGAGTGGGTACTGAGATGTGCTACCAGCAGCTGTCATACGGCCGCTACCAAGGCTACCAATAGATGGGACGTCTGGACTTTGTAGTAACATGTAAGCAATGAAATTACCTCTCAACTGATATATATATATATATATATATATATATATATATATATATATATATATATATATATATATATATATATATATACATACACAAGCATTAAGTTACAAACGTCCTTTAATATCCAATTCGCTCTACCTCGGAAATAATATATTTTCATATATGTTACCTGAAGGGTAAATTTTTTGGTTGATAATAAGTTCGTCGTCTCGTGGGCTCGAACCACGGAAGACAAGAACTCAGGACTACAGTGACGCGATTTTAACCACATGGCCAACAAGTAGATACTGACTCCCACCTACAAATCCCCGTCGAACTCAGGTATTTGTATTTAGAATCGATATCAACCCACCTCTGCCATGCTAACCATGTAGTGCGTTTGTCGCACGCAGCCATGTTATGAATTAACTTTTATCACATCACTGTGATTCATATACAAGCATTAAGCTACAAACGTCCTTTAATATCCAATTCGCTCTACTTCAGAAATAATATATTTTCATATATGTTACCCGAAGGGGAATTTTTTTGGTTGATAATAAGTTAATCGTCTAGTGGGCTTGAACCACGGAAGACAAGAACTCAGGACTACAATGACGCGATTTTAACCACATGGTCTACAGGTAAGGTATAAGTAGATACCGACTCCCACCTACAAATCCCCGTCAAACTCAGGTATTTGTATTTAGAATCGATATCAACCCACCTCTGCCATGCTAACCATGCAGCGTGTTTGTTGCACGCAGCCATATTATGAATGAATTTTTATCACATCACCGTGATTCATATACAAGCATTAAGCTACAAACGTCCTTTAATATCCAATTCGCTCTACCTCGGAAATAATAAATATGCTTGTATATGAATCACGGTGATGTGATAAAAATAACACACTACATAGTTAGTATGACAGAGGTGGGTTGATATCGATTCTAAATACAAATACCCGAGTTCGACGGGGATTTGTAGGTTGGAGCCGGTATCTGCTTATACCTCACTTGTTGACCATGTGATTAAAATCGCGTCGCTTTAGTCATGAGTTCTTGTCTTTCGTGGTTCGAGACCACGAGACGACGAACTTATTATCAACCAAAAAAATTTCCCTTCGGGTAACATATATGGAAATATATTATTTCTGAGGTAGAGAGAACTGGATATTAAAGGACGTTTGTAGCTTAATGCTTGTATATGAATTACGGTGATGTAATAAAAATTCATTCATATATATATATATATATATATATATATATATATATATATATATATATATATATATATATATATATATATACATATATGTAATATAATATATATATATGTATGGGCTACAAACGTATATATGTATGTATATGTATATAGCATATATGTATATGTGTATATACATATAAATATAATATATATATCCATATATATATATATAGGTTACAAATGTATATATGTATGTATATGTATATATGTATATCCATATATATACAGTATATATATATATATATATATATATATATATATATATATATATATATATATATATATATATATATATATATATATATATATATATATATATATATATATATATATATATATACATATATATATATATATATATATATATATATATATATATATATATATATATATATATATATATATATATATATATATATATATATATATTTATATAGATATATACATAAAGAATATATATATACATACATATATATATATATATATATATATATATATATATATATATATATATATATATATATATATATATTATGATCTCGCTTTTCGAGATCAACAGGTTCTTCAAAATAAACAAGCAATTGGGCTGTAATGACTGACGAGAGGTGACAAACAAAGGAGGGAGGAGCAGAACAAAACGAAAAAGTTACCTTAAAATTAATTTATTACAAGTTAGTTATATACATATTTACAGTCGAGTCAGGTTCAATTTTAATATATACAAAATGAGTCAGTTACCAAAAATTACATAACTAAAAATGGCTGAAGGAAAATTTTACATCCAAAATGCATCAATATCAAAATTGAATAATTACATTAAAAAATGAGGCTGCGGCAAAATACAATCCAAGTAATTAAACCTCAAATAGATCATTAGAATTAATTACTTAACAGCAGAAAAAATACAAGTAATTTAAACTACAAATCAATAAACACTTGAGCAGCAAAATTAATTAATACAGGCAGCGTAATACATAAAAACAAACAATAAATACAAGAGCAGCAAAAAAATACATCAAGGCCGAACAAAACGGGATCATTAAACAAAATCAGCACAGTAGGTTTAAAATCAAGATACACTCATGAAAAATAACATCACCAGACGAACTCAATAGAGCCGTCGAAATAGCACCAAGCTACTTTACAGAAACACTGCAGGACAACTCCGACAGAGCCGAAACGACAGCCATCTCGTCCTCAAGTACAGTGCTGACGTCCTCCTCCTGTACTGACGACCACGACAGAGCCGACACGGCAACCATCCCGTCCTCCAAGAAACGTACTGACGTCCTCCTTCATTTACGACCAAGACAGAGCCGACACGGCAACCATCTCGCCCTTAAGAAACTCTCTGCTGCTCTGCTCTGCTGCCAGGACCTGAATCGCAAAGTCGCAGGTACCTGCTGCTGCCCTGGACCATCGGTCGTTCTGCCCTCCAGAACCTGGCTCGTTGCTGCTACGAACCGGACTGGTTGCTGCTACGAACTTGACTGGTCGCTGTTACGAACCTGACTGACGAAGTCTGACGCCATCCATCAGACGTCAACTCGCCAGCAAGAAAAACAAAGAAAACAAAGGAGGCAACAATCCACCAAAGGAACAATCAGCAAGCGATTGTTTCTAACATATATATATATATATATATATATATATATATATATATATATATATATATATATATATATATATATATATATATATTATATATATATTTATATTATATATATATATAATTATATATAGTATATTTATATGTATATATATTTATATATATATATATATATATATATATATTTATATATATTCATATATATTTATACATATATATATTTACATACCAGTACATATACAGTATATATATATATATATATATATATATATATATATATATATATATATATATATATATATATATATATATATATATATATATATATATATATATATATATATATATATATATATATATATATATGTATATATATATATATAAGGAGCAGTAAAAATCCATACTTTGAGCACACCAGGACGTCATCTCCCGCGACAAAATTATCAATACAACGATAATTGGGAGAGCCCCAGACTTGCGACGTCTACGACTACTAGAGGGGCTACTCATGCAGCAAGAGAACCCCCTTTCAGTACGACACAGGAAGTGCTCTTCCTTCCTACAAATTTAAGAAGGGCAATAATACCAAGACCTGTGACCGACCCCAGAACGAGCGACACCCTTGCCTAGAGACACCAGATCAGGCGGACAATCCCGCCACCAATGGGAATAGCCGTGAGAGAACACCAGGCCGTGACGCCACGCAACGTCATGCACCGCCCAGTGATGCCGTGCTCCTACCCCGCCGGTCAGCAAGACTGCAGCAGCGTAACCTTCATGCCTGAAAAGTTGGCTGGAAGAAAACTTTCTCCAGCCAACAGGAGACCAGCTCCCCGCCCCAGCCAATCAAAATTCAGCAAGAGGCCTACCCGCTGCTGACCCCCGACTATATATTGAGTAGACACGTCCATCAACATCAAACCACTACTTAGCTATAGCAGATGAAGCAACAATTGAAAAAATAATTCATCCTGATACCAAACTTGCTCTGCATAATGATCACTTTGAAGTTGTAGACCCCCTCATCTAAATGCTTCACGCACACTAGTAGTAAACCAGGCGGATAGTTTGGTTTACAATCTATCAGAAGAAGAGCTCAAGTATGAAATTGAGCAACGTAACCAAGTGAAGGTAACTTCAATCATATGCTTCCTAGCACCAAAACCACATTTAAGGTTAACTTGAAACCACCCAAATGGTGAGAGATTGTCTCATTAAAGGACTACTCATTTTTAATCCTTCCCACCTAGATACTTAAAACAGGAGATTCATGTTGTTCCACCCCAGTGTATGAGATGCTATAGCTTTAGGCACATTAAAAGAACTGCCCCATGCCAAGCACTTATAAAATCTGCTCAATATGTGCATTCTGATTGAACACTATTGGACTGATTGTAATAACCAAACAAATCATAAATGCATCACTTGCAGCGGGGATCACCCAACCATGGCAGCAAGATGCCCTACCAGAAAAACTTTGACCAAGGACCAGGCTAAAACGATCAGGAACCAACAATCCCAGATTACATCAAATAATTTTTTGGCTCAAGCCACAGCCTCAACTGCCAAATAGCTCTATTGCACCCAACAACAACATCTCACTTCATCAGCTCACTGTCATTAACACAGCAATAATCACGGCTAATTTGGGTGAATCAGTCGAACCAGGTACCTTTCAAAAGATGATTTTTTTACCAAAGCCAATGGCCTACCATTGGTAAAAAATATTTTTACAGAGGGCTATCAAGCTAGCAAATAAAGTATCAACTTTTGCTAAATTCAGGTAATCAAAAATATTTTTTATTTAGCCCTAATCAGCCCCTATTAACAGATTTAGGACATGGAAACTTTAAGAAGCCAAAATTAAAAGAATTCTAAAAGTGATTCAGACTCTTTAGCAGAAATGCCATCACATCCTGCAAAAAAACAGCCAATTCAAGCAAATTACACAAGCAACAACCTCAACCCATAACACTACAGACTTTAATACAAGGAGCTAATCTTCAAGCCTCCCTTCCACCAATCTAACCAAGAATTTAATTTTGGATTTAAACTATACATTTCCATTAACATGGCAAACCCCAAAACCCAACCTACAATATCCTCAAGAGGATGATTTTTGACTATAAAACGATGATTTATACATCTTCACAGAGATAAGTGTAGAAACTACATATCATACAATACATTAATGAAGGCACAATTAGAACTAGATAAATATGTAACATGATCATGAGGATAAACCACGATAGATTCCAAAAACTAAATTGGATTTGACTTAACAATTTTAAAACACCATAATGGACATATACAATCATCAACATAACGTCTTTAGTGGATTTTCCTTCGTGTGGGAACTAAGTAGCATTTATTCTTCTATCTTACATATTATACTTGGACTCATGGGGATGTAACTTTACTCGCATTAGAATCTTTAATTTACAACATTTTCCAATGCAATTTTACTAACGCTCAAAATGGTGGGACAGCTATTGCTGTTAGACGTGATATCACAGTCAAATTAATAGATGGATTCAATCATGACCTGATTGCAGTAGAACTTGAGTTTTGAGGGGACCAGTTTTCATATTTACCACCTATTTACCCCAGCAATCCGGTTATTTCCTTACAAGATATCTTGTATGTTTTAGTTTAAGAGGCAATATCCCCGTCTATCTTTAGAATGACCTTAATTTATTATTTACCCAGCCCTATTTATTTAGCACAAATTATTTATTTAATTTAAGGGGCTAATTATTTAGGAATCTAGTTTATTTTTAGGACCAGATTTCCAAATTTATTTAACAGAAGATCTGGCGGGCAACCTGACATTATTCTCTAATTAGGTATTTATTTTTAATTATTCAATTACTCAGGGTCCTTTAAAATCAGACCATATACCTATATTATTAAAACTTACAGTGAGACCTATTATATTAGCCATCAACCCTTCACTATGATTTTTTTAATGCCAACTGGAACCAATTCAATTAGGATATTTGACGACTCTCTCTCCAACTATGATATAACCTGTTAACATCAACAAGGATAAATTTTTTATCGATGATAAAATAACTTTTGGTACAGGTTGATATAAATCATAACCATAGAACTTTATATTCCCTCAAAACATTTAGATCTTACCTTATTCTAAAACAGAAAATCTTATTTTTAATTACAATATATTACTATAAATATTTTTAGCTTTTATTAATATTTTTATTTCCTTATAGCATTTTAGAATACATACATAACATCAAAGAATGTATTAAAATTTTAGCAAAGGAACTCATAAATTCGACTTTGAATATATACTATTTTAATAAAATTGAAGGAATCTTTGAGGCAGAAAAGTTATTTAAATATTTCAAATTATTTAGGACTTATTCTGAACCAATAGCCTACATACTACATAATAATAGGAAAATATTTTTACCCCAAGACCAACAGCCTATTTTCAGAGAATTCTGGTCTAATATCTTCAGGATAAGCCCTTGGGAGAATTTAGGTTTTATATGCAACATGAAATATGAGTGATTGCAGCACTTCATGAACATGATGAACACATAATACCATGATTTAGTTGAACTCAATAGATTAGATGTTGAAGATCAGTTTATTAAACCAATACAACTTTATAAAGATATAATCAAAATAATTAATAATTTTAAAAACAAAGCACCTGGTCATTCTAGGTAAACAAATTATCATCAAGCATCTTCCAATCTCCATGTTGGACTTTTTTAAAGTCATCTTAATGAAACCATAAGTATGGGCTATATTTAACATTTTCAATTTAATATATTTACTTCCCTTTTGGGGAAAATTAAAATCTAATTACTGTCTCTAATTATGACCAATTTCCTTCTAGAAATACCTGGTAAGATTTAAAAAATCATTCAAATAGGTTTAATGAGTTTGAAGACAATCTACTAACCAATGATAATCAATATGGTTTTAGTATTTCGCGGCAAATATAACTCAGCTTGCATTAACCAGATTATATGAGTTCATATTTATCAAGAAAAGTTAAATATAGGCTGCAACCTTTATCTCAAGGGACGTCAGTCGGGCCTTCTGATAAGTTGGCATGAAGGTTTAAAATACGAAAATACTTTAGGCACAATTGCCAGATTTATTTTATTTATTTATCTGCTAGATTTGCAACTTTATTTGACAATTTGTTTTTATTAGATTTAAAATTATTTTACTTCCATTGGACCAGTTATTTTTCAATTTACAATCAGGGTTCCTCAAAGGCTAGCATTCTCTCCCCATTTTACAACGATATACCAAAATAAAGATACCCCTCCTCCATCTTGTTGCCTTCAAATTAGGCCATTTTGATGGATGATCAAACACAAGTTAAAATTAATTTATTACAAATGCTAAATGTATGCTACTTAAAGCAAAAACTATCAGAGAAATACAGTGCATAAAATTAATACTACGAAAAAGAAATGGAAGATAACTTTAATATGAATTTAGATCCTCTCAATTTCTTTTTAATCGTCCCAGGGATATTATATTCAACAATAGGAGAATTCCATATAATTTAAACAAAATCTCAATTCTTGGGTGCAAATTCCAAAAATAGGCATTCTTCCCAAAAATAAATACAGGAGCAGAATAGCTAATGTTTAAGGAAAACGGTCAGTAGATTAAAAGATTCAAAGGACTGTCCATTTTAAAACCCAACTTAAGCTTTTAAATCACTAGCCAGGCCACAGTTAGAATACCCAGCCATCATATTTGGTGCACTGAGTAAACAGCACTTAGTAAAATGCAAGCAGTGCAGAATAAAGCTCTGAGGCAAGCATATTTAGGAAAGTCCCCCTACTACAACACAATAAAGGGAGTTGCATGATACTCCAAATTAGTTCCTCTGAATGTCAGGTTATTTATTTTTTGCAGAAAACTTGGGACAAATTAAGTTTAGAAGACGAAAACTTATTCACGCCACTAGAGATCTCACCCTCAACCAAGTCAGAGATCACTACTGGTGGAGTAGACTTGAATTAAGGTCAATTTGACCCCCAGACCTAAGTATATAAATACTGATTAAAAAAAAAAAAAAAAAAAAATATATATATATATATATATGTGTATATTTATGTATTTATATATGTATATATATATATGTATATATTTATATATGTATATATATATATAATTATAATAATGATAATCATAAATTAATTAATTACTTACAAGATTAATAATAATAATAATAATAATAATAATATTAATAATAATAATAATAATAATAATAACAATAATAATAGTATAAATCAATAATTTGCAAATCATTAAATATACATAATTGTTTGTACATCTTAATATTTACCAACTTTTAATATCAAAGCCAGTTTCTGGCGATGAACCAACAAACCATATTCCGAGCCTTTCTTCTCTGTCTGGTCTTTGCATGGTGACTAACCATAAATCTAACTTCGCATACCAAGAGGGTCTGCCCCTCACTCTTCTCTCTTGGACCAACTTTACTTCACTTTCCCTCCTTTTCCATGCCCCCTTTCCCATTTGAGTATCCGCCGTTCAGGCTTAACTGGATTGTATCCAGGGGTATTTCTTTTTATTTTCCCTATTCCTCACTTCCCTATCCTTATCTAGTTGGCGGCATCAACATCAATCTACTCCTATTTAAGCCGTGATCATGCTCAGTTGGAACTGGGAGAAACGTTGGAGAAATAATTGTATACTTTTATTGACAATTACAGATATTGTAGAAAATTCTACGGATTATGTCTTCCATATTTATATACACGGATATATGGAATCCCCGAATTTCGACTATTTCCCTCCTGACGATGAATAACATCGGAACGTTACTCGTCCGATGCAGTAGCAGAAAAAAAGCAATAATTAGAAAATAGAGGGGGCTCTATACAAATTAAATGCACCTGATGCGGCAATTTCATTCAACATTACTTATTATTATTATTATTTATTATTATTATTATTATTATTATTATTATTATTATTATTATTATTATTATTATATACTGTATACTAGAAACCTTTTGAAACCATCAGGATCTTCTATACACCAGTTATCAAGATTATCAAAAACTTTCTTAACTGCCCCAGAGCGAAATACAAATTTTGAAAGAATAAGATCAGGATGACAAGTATTAGTGAGAGGGTCTTTCTCAGCTTATTGCTTAGTTTCAAACGCTCGATGAAGCAGTTCAGGCCCAGTAACCATTCTCCCATCGTCTGTTGGTAGGGTTGGAATGGAAGAATAGCCTGACACAAAGTTTCCTCTTTATGAAACCATAGTAATTTCTCTCGACTGTATAGTCAATTCTATTCGCAGCATGGCGAGACTCAATAAAAATGGTGTAATTGTCATGTGAACGATTTTGTCTTCGTGTGTTCATTTTGGTCTGTTGGTCATGATAAACTCGTATACATCTATCATCAAACCATGGCTGGTCATTTTTTGGGGCATTCCTTACTAAAAATAGCCATCACCATTTCATTTTACTTATTTTTTTATCTGGATCTTATATAAAGCTTCAGTGATGCAATCCCAAGTGGCTTTAGATTTCAGCCATACCATTTATCCAGCGGTGGCATTAGGAATATATTGGTATACAGGTATGTCCATCTTCCTGACACATTGGTTGGAGGTGCCTATACACTTGCAGCCTTGAAACTGATGATAGCTTGAACCTCTGTAAAAATGAGGGCTAATCTATTACCAGAAATGTGTGTTGGTTCCTCATTTAGCTGGACAAATTTGGAGGATACACAAAACTCATGAGCAGCCTAGCCATGGTGATCTGTGGAATTTTAATTAAGCCACTCACTGTGCTTTGCATTGCAGTCTCCAAAACTAACGAATGAAACTTGTGTGGAAACTTGTAAACTGAACCGTCACATAGACCATATGTCCATACTAAAATGATCATCTCTTGTGTGGAAACATGTAATCGTCCAGTCTATCAGCCCAGCCTGAAAAAGTCATCACTTGCATGGAAACTCGTAAATTATCCAGTCCAGTAGACTACCCAAAAATAATACCTCGTTTGGAAATGTGGAAATTGTCCAGCCTAGTAGCCCAACTTGAAAAAGTCACCTCTAATGTGGAAACGTGCAAATTTTCCAGTCCAGTAGCCCAGCCTGAGAAGGTCACCTCTTGTGTGGAAACAAGTAAATTGTCCACTGCAGTAGCCCAGCCTGAAAAAGTCATCATTTGTGTGGAAACTCATAAATTAACCAGTCCAGTAGCCCAACCTTAATATAATACCTCTTGTGTGGAAACATGTAAATTGTCCAGCCCAGTAGCCCAACTTGAAAAGGTCACTTCTTGTGTATAAACATTTAAACTGATCAATCAAGCAATTAGGACTAAAAAGGTTGCCACTTGTGCGGAAATGTGTAAATTGTCCAGTTCAATAGCCCAACCTGAGGTCACATTTTGTGTGGAAACGTAAATTGTTCAGTCCAGTAGCTCAACCTGAGAATGTCACTTATTGCGTGGAAACATGCGAATTGATCAGTCAAGTAGCTCAGACTGAAAAGGTCACCTTTTATGTGGAAATGTGCAAAATGGTCAAGTCCAGTAGCCCAACCTGACAAGGTCACCACTTGTGTGGAAACATGTAAATTGCCCAGTTCAGTAGTCCAACTTGAAAAGCTTACCTATTGTGTGAAAACGTAATTTGTCCAGTCCAGTAGCCAGCATGAAAAGGTAATTTCTTGTACCGAAATGTGTAGATTTAGCTGTAAGTGGTGAATACCGAAAAGGTCACCTTTTGTGTGGAAACGTAAATTGTCTAGTCCAGTAGCCCAACTTGAAAAGACTACTCTTGTCTGGAAATGTGTAAATTGTCCAGTCCTGTAGCCCAATCTGGAAAGGTCACTTCTTGTATGGAAACATGTAAATTGATCAGTCAAGTGGTTCAGACTGAAAAAGTCATCTCATGTGTGGAAATGTGTGAATTGTCCAGTACGGTAGCCTAACCTGAAATGGTTACCTCCTGTGTGGAAACATGTAAATTCTCCAGTCCAGTAGCCCAAGCTGAAAAGGTCACCTTGTGCGTGGAAACTTGTAAATTGTCCAGTCCAGTAGCCCAAATCTGAGAAGGTCATCTCTTATGTGGGAAAGTAAATTGTCCAACCTAGCAGCCCAACCTGAAAAGGCCACCTCTTGCGTTGAAACAAGTAAATTATCCAGTCCAGTAGTCCAACTTGAAAAGTTTGCCTCTTTCGTGGAAATGTATCAAATTTCCAGTCCAGTAGCACGACTTGAAAAATTCACTTGTATGGAAATGTGTAAAATGATCGGTCAGTAGGTCCAGATTGAAAAGGTCACCTTCTTTGTGGAAACATATAAATTGTCCAATCCAGTGGCCCAACCTGAAAAGGCCACCTCATGTGTTGATATGTGTAAATTGCCTAGTCCAGTGGGCCAACCTGAAAAGGCCACCTCTTGTGCGGCAATGTTTAAATTGTCCTGTCCAGTAGCCCAACCTAAAAATGCCATCTTTTGCATGGAAACTTGTAAATTGTCCAATCCAATAACCCAACCTGAAAAGGTTACCTCATGTGAGAAAAACTGTAAATTGTTCAGTCCAGTAACCTAACCTGAAAATGTTACTTCTTATATGGAAACGTGTCTCTTGATCAGTCTAGTAACCAAAGATGTGTGCTAAGTTTACTGAATCAGAAAAGCCATAAAAGTTAGCTGGTAATGGCCATGAATTTTATAAAGTGGTGTAAAGAGTGAATATATTTATTGGAAGTCTGATAAGTATCGTAAAATAAAGGGCCCTGCTTGGATCTTCCGTACGATTGAGAATGGATCCTTCTTTTGCTTTATGCATGTGGATGCTACCAGTATTAGCATTTTTCCAGTATGCAAAGTAATCAATGCATTCTAGTTATGTAATAACAACACCCCTCCCTTACGAAGCACTAAAGGTCCTTGATTATTTCGAGGGCATGTGGATTGGACGGCCTAACAGAAGGAATGCTCGACGACCACCTCTCTTTCCACACGAGATATGGAATTTGAACTTGAGAGTTCTTAATGATTCTCCCAAAACAAACAATTCCATCGAAGGCTGGCACCGTGGGTTCGAAACTTAAGTTGGTCCTCACCACCTCAATATATGGAAATTTTTTAACTCTTTACAGAGAGAAAAATGTTTCAACAAGGCTCAAGTTGAGCAGAATGCTGTTTGGATAGAATTAGAGCCCCAAGGAAGCGCTACCGGGATACTGCAAAAAGTATAAAAAGTCACGTTCAAAATTTGATCGCAATATTATTATTATTGATTTTATTCGTGATATTGCCCGCAGACTTCTTTTTAACCTTTAATGAAATCCTTTTTGTATATATTAATTTTTAATGAAGGCCTTTTTAACTTTTACTGAAGTCCTTTTTTATCTTTTAATGAACTTCTTATAGTATATATTTTTTATAGATTATTATTAAATAATATCCATTTGTTCATGCATTATAATTAAAATCGAACCAATCTTCAGTCTCTTTTTCATACTCGCTCCAAATTTATTAAGCAGGCAAATCGCATTTCTAGCTATTTTCATTTATTAGCCAAACTGTTTTCCTAAACAGTTTTTTAAAGCCAATTGTATTTTAGACAAACTAGTATAGACAAACTGATTCAGACAAATTAATGTAGAAACTGTATGGTAGACGAATCAATTGAGACAAATACTCCTTGATCCGTTCCGGAGGCTTTATCGTATCTTGTTTTAGACTGCTAAATATTCCACAAAATGCCATCCGAGTTTGAGATCCACATCATCAGATCGTGACTTTGATAAAAAGGCCATCATTGCGCACAAGCTCACCGTATCCAATTGTGTGTACAAATGTTACCAGATGGAGCGTTGAACGTTTTTAGTGGCACCAAAGTCCTGCCATACCTTTTTGTGATGAGTTTTCACAAAAAATTAGAAGAGTAATGTATTAAAAAATGTTCCATTGGTTAAGGATCTAATTTCCGGAAAGCACCTTCGACATTTTAATGCTTGCGTAAAGAATTACGGAAGGTCAGAAAATCTTTAAAGTTAAACCCGATATCATAGCAGCTTTCATTGATTTACCTGAAGGCAACTGCTTCTTCTATGAAGAAAGGAACAAGTCGCTGCCAAAGATCCCTTTATCATTATTAAAATTTGAGAATATATGCATGGGCAGGAGATTACTTTTGTCACAAACGTCATCTAATCCTGCCCTTGCCGCCGCCACTGCGTCCTATTTCTTCAGGGTAACTTTCTGTCCTTGACAGTTAAGATCTCATCTGTCCTGCAAAGTCGTATGACTCCCGTCTTGTGGATCCACAAATCGAATTCCATTTGGAGATCACATTCTCGATCTGGCTAATATAATAAATTATCTAATATGTTCATGGAAAAAATAATATAATACAATTATTTTATCCTAATTTTAATTGTACTTTTCTCTTAGCAATTATTCCCTCCTGACCATTCGGGTAATATCCGCTTCATCATAATTTTCGTGTACAGCCTTAGTATATAACTTGATTTCTATTCGTGTTTCTTTAGTTTGTCTTGTCCTCCCAATCGCCTGTCTTATTTTTATCCCTACATTTCCTTGTCCCATCGTCTCCGTTAATCTTTGATTTTTTTTTTTTTTAGCTTTCAACCTCTCCTCCCCCTCCTCTCCATCACATTTTCTTTCCTTTTATATCCATTTCTCATCACATTATCGTGCCTTATTACTGGTTTTCTCATTTCTTTCTGTTCATTTTTGCTCTTTTTTTTTTCTTTTGATTACCCTGTACGTTGTGTAGACGTTTTCATCATTTCCTGTTCCTTAACTTGAAAAAATATTGACCTGTAAATTCTTTCTCTTTTCTATGAAGCCAAAATTTTAATTCATTCATTCACAACCACAACACAGCGAGCAGCAGAGGGATAA
>NC_089796.1:36166663-36169163 GCF_040412425.1 Macrobrachium rosenbergii | reverse complement strand
ACTAATAAAATAATATTGAATAATCATCAATGAAATTATATATAAATAAAGAAAGAAAGAATTCAACCATTATTGTTGTCAAAAACAAAAAAGAAAAAATCTCGTAACGTCGTATGTTATCGTGTGACTCCACATTCGGGCAGGAAAGTTAAACTAAACTGTCTCGTCACTTGCACCGATAAGATGGGCAACGGACTCAGCCGAACCACAATCATTAGCTTGCATAAGACTAATGTCTCTATTGTAGATACTGCTCGGCAGCTTAGCGTAAATAAAACAACCATGTATAGAGGAATAAAACAACAGAGAGAACGAGGAAATATGATAAATTCATTGTAAAAAGTGGAGGACGACCCCATTGTTGTACTACTTAGGATCATCATCGGATGATCACTGAAAGAGCTCCGCCTAACCCCCCTGACAAGCCGGTGTTGCCATGAGAGAACATTACGCTTTCCCTTCAAGTTGCTGCTCAAACCATCCGTAACAGGCTACATGAGACCAAGATATTATTTCATCATACTCCTGCCAAGAAACGCTTCATATCAGCGAAACACAAAGAATAGAGGCTAGGGTTTGAGTTATAATATAATCCAGTGGCCGATGATTTCTGTAAGAATCATCTTTTGCGATGAGGAGCAGACATTCTCCACTGATGAGCATGGTAGTCTTCTTCACTGCTGGCGTTTAGCATTAACTAAATTAATGTTGAACTTCTTGCTAATTTTAATTCTTTAGAAACTTAGATAATAAGAAATACAAAAATAGGCGTTATATATTCGGTTAACCTCATAAGAGGCATCAAAATGATTAGCCTAAGTAGCAATGAAATAAATGAGAAATTACACATGATAACAGCATTATATATATATATATATATATATATATATATATATATGTGTGTGTGTGTGTGTGTGTGTGTGTGTGTGTGTGTGTGTGTGTGTGTGTGTGTGTGCGCGCGCGCGTATATGCAAGCAATGCGATTATATTCTGTGTATTACAAAAACAGACGTGAAATCTGTTAGTCTAGTTCAGTATATTTTATATTAAGTTTCACTAGTTCACAATATACAAAGGATTAGTCATTCAAAAATTTGATTAATAATAATGTGGAAGCAAATCTTTACAAAAGTCGTATTTGTTGATGTTAATAAGACTAATAGTTCAACTTATAACAGTCGTAGGCCTATGTCTACAAAGTTCACACATATGAAGGAGATAAAACAACGATAGTGATGGCAGTTGGAGATGAAAATATTAAAATATAAGAACAGCGATGACCTCTGAAGTATTATAGTGACATCATTTTATTAAGTAAAGTATGACAACAGTAAGCAGTATCAGAAAAAGCCCTGTTTAAGGGAAACTGCAGGTAATTTCTCGGACCCATCACTATAGTGTTCAGTTGTTTCACGTGCTTACAGCTGAGTTGCCAAGTAGCGCCAGATGTCGCTATTATAAGCTGTTGTCCGAAAACTTTTGAAGTATGTTGCAAAACTTTTTTGAGTGATTGTACATATACATATATTTATACATATACATAAATATACATATACAGTATATGTGTACATATATACATATATTCATATATATATATATATATATATATATATATATATATATATATATATATATATATATATATATATATATATATATATATATATATATATATATATATATATATATATATATATATATATATATATATATATATATATATATATATATATATATATATATATATATATATATATATATATATATATATATATATATATATATATATATATATATATATATATATATATATATATATATATATATATATATATATATATATATATATATATATAAATATATATATAAATATATATATATATATATATATATATATATGTATATATGTATGTATATATATATATATATATATGTGTGTGTATATAAATATATATACATATACATATGTATACATCTCAAATTCTTCGGGTTTTTTTTGGATATGCTTGTCACTACAAAGCCATAAGATCCAAGCACAAGAAATTGAAGAGACTATGATGCCCGGTCGCGGGAAACGAACCCGTGTCACCATAATCAAATGGAGGTCACGTTGCCAACCTGACCATGAGAAGGATAAAAGTCTGTTACCTCTCGTGTATACATATACCTGTCGTTTTCAGATATATTTATTAGAGCTGGAATTGGCCCTTCCTCACCATCATAGCCAAATGGCGAATCGTTTTTATTGCTTTTTTTAGGCTGAAATATATATGTAGAATCTACTGGTCACTTTTTCCAGATACATATGTAATTGTAATAGCCACAATGCTCTCTTAACTTCTCGAATTCTTCGCGCTTTTTTGGATATGCTTGTCACTACAAGGCCATAAGATCCAGGTGCAAGAAATGGAAGAACTGTGATGCCCAGTCGCGGGAAACGAACCCGCGTCACCATAATCACAAGGAGGTCACGTTGCCGACCTGACCACGAGAAGGGTAA
>NC_089796.1:36144163-36161663 GCF_040412425.1 Macrobrachium rosenbergii | reverse complement strand
TTTTCTTGTAATTTTTCAACTTTGAAGACTTTGAAGTACACTGGATTTAAGAATACTAATGTCATCTTTTTGTAGGTCAGCTCCAATTCCCAGTCAGATGCATCAACTTGTATATATAAACTTTTATTGAAGTCTGGAGCTTGAAGCACTGGTCTTGAAAAATATTTTTAACCATTACTCAAATGATTCTTTACGTTTTAGTCCAAACAAACTGTGTCTTTAGACTAGTTAAGTCAGTTAAGGAGCAAACTAGCTGTTTCTTGGATAAATTTCATTTATGCTGTAGATACTTTTGAAAGGATCAATTTTTAAAATCCATTTCATGCCCAAAAATCTTTTAGCTGTTTCCATAAAGGGGGTAGGTTATGGATACCTTCTACATTACATCAATAGGAGTGAGAAGGCCTTTTCCAGCTTCAAATCCAAGATACTGAACCAGTTACCTTTCCAAACTCACTTTTTGTAAGTTGATTGTTAGTCCTGCTTTCATCTGTTTCTTGACTCACTTTCCTTAGAAAAATCTTCAGATGTTCTTCCATCAGATTTACTCCCAAATCACAATGTCATCAATGTAAACACCTACTTGTACTGGATCCACAGTTGATCCAACACTCACTGGAATGTTGCAGATGCTTTTCAAACAGATAGTCATTCAAAACAGTGTATTGATATCTATATCCATTATATATAAATTTAGTAATGAAACTGACAACAATTTAGCATCATACATCTTTAATTTTCTAGCATCTATCTATCTATATTGGTATGGGTAAATCTTTTCATCTTTTCACTGGTAAGAATACTAGAACTTACTGTTCTAAACTATAACAACTTAGCTTAGTCTTAGCATCATATCTATGTCATTTTCTCTTGACTTATTTTTCAGAATTTTCAAAAGAGAATTTTCTAATTCTCTTATTTTTTCCTCAGGTTCTTCACATATTCTCCTGGGATTTCTTCTTGATTTTCTTCCCAATTCTCTGCAAAGAATTTTCAATGGACCTTTAGGTCTCGCACTCAAATATCCTTTTACAAAAAAAACATCCCATACTTTCTTGATAAGCACTTACTTCAAATAACATCAAGGGTAAACCAGCGTCCCATTCTTTTCCTGAATCAGAAAAACACATACTTAGTTAACATACTTTTCAATGTCAATCTGGAACCTTTCCAAGGCTCCTTAGTCTCTGGATGATAAGCAATTGTAACTGTTGTTTCACTCCTAACATGTTCATCACATCCTGGAACAATTTTAAAGTAAAGTTCGTTCCTCTATCACTTTGCACAATTTCTGGTATTCCAAACTTGGAGAAAAACTCCACCAACTTCTCAGCAATTACCTTTGCACTTATACTTCTTACAGGAATCGTCTCAGGATATTTTGTCGCTGGACACATTAATGTTAACAGATTTTAATTTCCTTTCTTTGTTTTCGGAAGCAGCCAAACCACTTCTATAATCACTTTGCTAAAGGTTCTCCTCTAACTTCTATGGGTTGTAGGGGGACTTTCTGAATGGTTTCATTCGGTTTTCCAGCTATCTGGCATGTGTGACAAGAACTGCAAAACCTGCTAACATGACTTTTGTGAAGTTCAGGCCAGAAAAAATACTTTAATCTTCTAAACAGTCTTCCTGAGAAAATATGTCCAGACTTAGTACTGCTATACTTGCTTCCTCAATGAATATGGAATCATAAATTTGATGATATTCACCCCATTCAGCATTTCCTGGTATATCTGCAGGTCGATGCTTCCTCATTAGCAATCCTTCCTTTAGATAATAACAGGTAGGAGTTTGTTGCATCTCTTCTTGATCAACAACTCTGAAAAACAAATCCACCAACATTGTATCCTTCTTCTGCAGTTCCATTAGCTTCTCTCTAGTCACTTGACCAACTTCAAGGGCTGAACTCTCAATATCTGCTAACTCTGCTACTGTAGTTTTACTACTCTGTCTACTCTGAGTCTCTTCAAGAACAACAGAATCCTAGTTTTCTTGGGAAATCTCTTCATTGCCAACACTAGGGGAAACTTCACTTTCCTGGAACAGCTCTTCTAAGCTCAAAGATCCTTCACACGATCCTTCTGGTGAGGGTAAATCCTCAGTTTCTTCACTTGCAGACGTAGTTCTTTTCATACTCCTGGTGGTTACACAACTTGGAAACAGGTGTGGTTTTTCTTCTCTAAATCTACCGTAGGACTAATCCTTGAAGGTTTGTCTTCACTAATATTACCCATGGTCTGCTCAAAACAGCTAAAACATGTACACCTTCAACAGCTAGTGAGTCCTTTACAGCAAAATCAACATTCCCTGCCACCAATTCACACGACAGGTGCAAGTGCCATATAGCAGTTACCTCTTCTCCTCCTATACCCTTCAAAATAACTGAATCTCCAGTGAGATTTTTCTCCAGTTGTGGGTTAGCACCACGAACTACCACACTATGGTTACTCCCTGTATCATGTAATACCTTCACTGATGAAGGCTTACCTGAACACGATGTCCTCCTTGAGTTGTCAGCCACCTTCATAGATATATGACTTAAAAGCCTTAAGCTGCTCAGCCACTCACTGCTTGAAGTTACATTTCCAATGGTTAAATGAATACACTCAGCTTGTTTAGTCTCAGGCTTCCCAACTGTTCTTCTGTACACTGCTCTTTAGTTTTTTCACCTGGTTACCTTTAACCACTTGACCAACTGGTTTGGTCTGCTGTTTAATCTAATAACAATCTCGACTGATAGTGTCCTGCTCTTCCACACTTGAAGCAGACAACATTAGTCTTCTGTATCTGTCTTGAGAACAGACTGGATGATGAGGATTTAACATTCAATTGCTGAGGGGTATTACCTGGCTTTGTACTGGCATTGCCACTAGAAGGATTCCCAGTTGTAATGTTCCTGAAATTTGGATGAGACCTAAAACCTGTGTTGCTTGGTTTCTGGTAATGTTGACATTATAATTTCTTTTGCTAGAAATCTTTAAAATCTTCCTCTAATCTAGCATTTTTGTCAGTGCAGTACAGATTTTCTCTCTGTAAATAGGCTCTTGTGTTTTTTAGGAATTCCTCTAAGATATTTATCTAGGACTAACAATTCCTCAAGAACGTCCATAGATTTAACTTTTTTTTTTTGCCAACCATCGTTTAAAACATCTTCTTACTTTGTAGGCATAATCCAAGAAAGTTATCTTGTCATCCTTTCTCAAAGACCTGAATCTTTCATTGATGATGGGAAATTTGGTAAACTTGATAGCACATCGTGTTTGAGTACCTTGTACTCTTTACACTGATCAGCTGATAAGGCTTTTTAGGCACTTCTTCCTTTACCAATGAGAAAACTGGGTTCAAGATGACCATTGATTGGCCATCCCATACCTGAACATTTTTTGATAAAAACTCATTTGGAACTTCTGTAAACTTTGAATTAACTTCTGCACTCTAACCATTCAAATACAGGGTCTTATTACCTTGATTAGGGTTAGATGGAACAGGTAAATGGATCAAGCTTTTATTAACTCCATCTCCCTTTCATGTCTTGTTTTTTCTTTCTTGTTCTGCTGCTCTTTCTCTTTTCTCCCTTTCCTCTCTTTCTCTTTCTCTTTATTCTTCTGCTGCTCTTTCTTCTTCCTTTTATTTTCTTTCTCTTTTCTCTCTGTCTTCTCTTTCTCTTTCTGCCAGCATTCTCAGCTTAATCAAACTTTCTTCTCTTTTTCTGCTTGCATTTTCTCTCTTTCAGCCTTCATCTTCACCTTAATTAAACTTTCTTCTGCTTCTGTGCATCTAAGCTCTGCCTCTGCATCACTTTCTTTTTTTTTCTCATCGCATTTATCTTAAATGATGCTGCATTCAACAATTTTGTTTTCTCCTAACTCTTCATCTTTTTACCAGAGTCCATCAATGCTTGGATTGAAAGCTTTGATTTCTGCCTTAATTTAGGTTAGACACAAGGGGTGTCCCACATTTACTACTACAGCACTCCACTGTGCCTTAGGATCAGGTTACAAATTCCAAATAACTCTTGGATGGAAGGAGCTGCTAAAAACTTCTGCACATTGAACAAAGCCATTTTCTCTAAGTTACTCAACTAAATAATTCACAATACAATGCAAAAATAATTGTGTGGTCACTCTCCTATCAAAATATATCCCTAACACCACCAGTATAAACCACAAACCAGAGTGATATTTTGTTTTATTCCCGGGTCTGGGACCAAATTCTTTTGTCAGAAGAGTACTAAGTAGTTGGTTATTAAACAACTAATCTACAAGAAATTAAAAATTTGCCTGAAACTTCAGCCAGATACCTGAATTCTCATAACAATAAAAATTATGACTGAGTTCCTTTTCTTTAACATTTGATCCCTTAAGAAAAAGCTTGTTCTTTCTATATCAATTTATTGATTGGTATCAAGACTTAAACAAGAAATGCAAAGAGTAAAAAGGGCATCACTCCCATCAATGTTTCTGGTCTTAATTTTTAGCAAAACTAAAGGAACAAAACTTGATTTTTGCCTTATACACACAATTAATCGGTTGATATTCACTGGTGGTCAATAAATAAACACTGATTTTAAACATTTTAAATACAAAAATTTATTTCTAAATTAAAAATTAAAAATTATAATTCACAATCTGAAAAATTTACTATTACTTGAAAATAACACAATTTTATTCATTTTAAGTTAAATTAGAAACAAAACTAATCACAACAAGTTTATCAAGGTTTTAAATTAATTCAGCAAAATTTAAACTATTAAGAATTAATCAAGATTTAAAAAGAAAATCTTCAAATGAAATGAATATTAAAGGGCATATTTTATCAAGTATGCAACGTTAAATTATTAAAGAAATATTTAAAATGCTAAGTTAAATAAATGTTAAATCACAAATATTTAAAATGTTGAAAAATATTAGAATGCACACACAAGAACACACAAAAATACACGAAAGATTTATCAAAAATGGTTTCACTAAGGCAAAATTTCCCTAAAATACCTTATTATACCATGGTATTAATAAGTAAAATTCACTTTACATTACACAAAGTATTTTGAGTCCAAACTTTTCTCAAAATCACATGAATTACAGGTAAGGTGTGATTCTGTCAAAACACTTTTGTTAGGTGCCATTATACCCTTTTCCTACATTCAGATCTCAAAAGTTTTTAAAAATTTATGCCAGTGACCACACAAATATTTTATGTTCATAATTACCCAGATTTTGTAAACAATTTGAGAGAGAGGAAGAGAGAGAGAAGAGAGAGAGAGAGAGAGAGTTGAGAGAGAGAGAGATTTGCAAATTTGGATGATCTCAGTAAAAGCAGAATGAGCAACAAATTTTTGGATTCCAACTAGAAATGAAACAACCAGACAAAGTCAGAACAATACATGATCAGAGCAACGCAGTAATTACATAACATGACGTAGACATTTATCATAGGCGTGCATATAAATCTCGAAAATTTTTGTTTGATTCTGTTAACAAAAATTGTATGGGATCAAAGCTCCAGACAAAATCTCAGCACGATCACAACCATGACTTAGCAGCTGTCCAGGACAAGCGTCATGCCTTCAAAAACAATCTGATGAACCAAAGTTGGTTTTCAGGAAGTACATGAACATTATCAAAATCATTTGTCTTATGCTGTAGTATGATACAAAAACCTGACAGTGTCTTGAACTGTCATTATCTACCATTGTTAACTGGTTATCTCTCTCTTCTCAACTGACCAAAACATTAATACAAAATCAAGTCTCTGGACAGAACATTGTTGAGGGACAAAATCATGATCACATGAAACATTATTATAATAACAAGTTTTAATAATCTAAAATTATAAAATCAATTCTATTAAGTTACCCAAATCACTAACACTTTTGGGATCTGACACTACAACACATATGATACTTCAACAGTTATTATCATTACAAATAATACACTGTAACCAGAACAGTAAATATATCAAAATAATAGAATGATACACATATTACTAGGCAATATCATGAAAATATCATATATGTGCACTGTATAGTATTTATGTTGGCATCGATCATATTTGCATAGTAAATATATTTTCATATTTATGGTCATAAATATATGTATACAAAGAATCTTAATGGTATATCATTTATATAACTATTATATATATACTTATATTTCATACTGGAAAAATATATATATATAATATTATATAAACAATCGGTATAATACAAGTTGCAAAATTATGTCATTCTAAATATATATAAATAGTACCAGATAGTATATTGTATATACACATCACAGCTTTATAAATGTATATTTAATGCTGGATATATATGCTTTCAATAATTGATAGTATTTTTTGAAGCTTGTTTCAAATTAATATTTCAGATCTTTGAAGCACAAACAAAAATTGATCTGGACAAAAACAAAAGTAATTTTTAACAAGTATTTATTTAACTTTCTCTCCAAAGTATCAAGATCATTTTGATGGCCTCCATCTGCCTGTACCACAGCCTGATTCTTGAGGGGTATGATTTCAGCAAATCCAAAAAGCTGTTGAATCAAATTCCATTGGCCTGAACACTAAGGTATTTCTCCTTGCAGGTCGTTGAGGCTTGGTGTATACCATCATAGTTCACTGTGTGCACTACAACACAATTTTAAGATACTACCAGAAATTTCACACACATTAAGGTCAAAAGCTACCTGAAAATTCACTTGTCAGAGAAGAAATAGATGCCACTGTTTTGATAGCAACTACCTGTGTCTGAAGAACCTTGAAACATGGTCCCTTATCATGCAAAAAAATTGACTTCTTCAACAGACAACACATTTTCAGGATCTTTTTGGAAATACTCCACCAGTAAGCACAGTTTTTCTGAAGTATTCACCATTCCATGAGTGTGATGTTTTTCTTTGATGATCCACATTCCTTGATACTTGGCTGTGAAACATCTTCTTCCCAAACATTCAGGAAAATCACAATGTGGATTAGCACATCATCTTGATAGCTTAATATCATCCAACTTTGCAGCCCAAATGATGTTGTTTTTTATGATTTGCTTCCTGATGTTGCAAATGAAGATTCCATCTGATGCCACAACATGGAGAAAGTCAGCTTCAGTAATTTTACAGGCCAAAAACCATGCTCCTGTCTTCTCTCCTGTTACAGAAAACTGATGTTGGGCCACTGATAACATGAAATGCTTGAATCTAAAGATTTTTTAAAGTCGATATACATTTACTAAACAGTTAGGTTCTTGCCCTTTTGTTTCTAGTTCAATGACAATTTACATAAAGACTTACTTGGTCTACTGCCTCAGCTTTGAGTGTCTTTTGAGTAATTGAGAAAGGACTTTAGGTGCCAAGATTCTCACACTTTCACGATGACAGTCACTATGGTGTTTTTTTGTTCAGAATTTTAACAAAGGATTCATCTGTTTTTAATCATTGCAAGATATCCAGGAATGTGAAAGCAGGATGTTCCTGTTCCCTGGTCTCTGAGGGTTAAAACTCAGATTGTCAATCCATCTGATTTCCTCTGAAGGGTTAGACATACTGTATCTCTACTGTTATTTTCAGTCTGAAAATGCAAGAAAATGTAAAATGAAAATAGATTAAAGATTGTCCAAAATAATGATGGAGATAGGCTATGAGTTTAGAAAATTAATAAAGTTTCCATTTGTTCTGTGAAGGTGGCCTCTAATTCTTAATTGAAACATGGAGCAGATAAGATAAAAAGTATAGTTATACTGCATGATATGATATATAGATATATACGAATAGCTATTGATTATATATATATCGCACTGATTTTCCACTCCATCCTCCTTGTTTCATATGTATGGGACAATACCATATGTAACGTTTGACACACGTTAACTGGGAATTAAGAAACAAGACATGAAATAAAATGAAATTCTAATAAACATCTAATGAGTCAAACTTATTGGTTCACGGATGTTCAGGTAATTACACTAAGTCCTCCCATACGTAGGCCAAAATAAAATCGAAGCTCCAGTTTTAGAGTGAGTTATCTTTCCTTTACTCAGAAACATTGTTGTCAAATAAAATGTTGTTAAACAAATGTCTTTAAAATAAAGATGGTTCCTCTTAGGTTTCTTTTGCTAACACACAATGCAAAAATAGTCAGACCAAAGTGAGATTTATGTTAAATGTTTGTTAAGTTTGGGAAATCTAAAATTTTTACTTCCAAATTTTCAATTTCACAATATTAATCGACAGTTTTTGAACCGGGGTTTGTGGAAAGTCTCATTAATATTGTTGTTAACTTTAGAATGACAATTTGATTGATAACTAATACTTTTATTACCTGGCTCCGCCCCAAAAATACACACACGATTTAACTTTAATTTACGGATGATATTTTTATTTAACAAATTTTTTAATTTGTTCTTTTTTCAATCAACTGTTTTCGTCTTTCTGAATTTCTGACAAATTTAACGCCATTTTCTTTAATCAGGATGCAGCTAGACACCAGGCTTTCGATATGAATAGGTTCTTCAATAATAATAATAACTAATAATAAAAATAATAATAATAATAATAATAATAATAATAATATATATATAATATATATGTAATAACAAAACATATATAAATATATTTCAATATCATGTATAAACCAAAAATTGGTATTTCTATAGATGGCCCCCTTTTTTTATATAGGATTATATAATAGACTTAATTAATATATCTTAATTTCCATATCCAAGAAATGACTTATATATATATGTACGTGTATATATATATATATATATAAAATATATATATATATATATATGTATATATCCATTATATATATATATATATATATATATATATATATATATATATGTATATATATATATATATATTTATATAGATACAAATCTGTTTTGTTTAATGCAGTTGCCATTTGTTTCGGTGGGTGCTATATATAAATACTTTTGTGTGGGATTGATTTATGACGCAAATCCATTATTCAATATCCAAAGATAGCTTTATTAGATATATGACTAGGTAGAGGTTATATAGCATATATTATTTATATTATATATAAATATAAACATTATAAATGTTGTATAAATAAATCTATATAAATATATATACATGAATGTATATATATATATATATATATATGAGTATATATATACATATATATATATATACATATATATATATATATATATATATATATATATATATATATATATATATATATATATATATATATATATATACAGAAGGAGAAGCCATGGCCAAAATATACACATCCTCAAGGAACAAGGGGGAAGACCTCCATTCTTACAAATTTATTGCCGACGTTTCATGACACATGTCACATTTTCAAGGCTAAAAAGAAAATAATTTGCACTTCAGATAGAATCACGGTATTAAAAGAATTTTAAAAAATTAAAATATTTAAAATTCACAAAAATGGCAATGCAGCGTTAAAATTAGGTATATAAATAAACATAAAAAAGATCACAAATGATATAGGTCAAGGGAACTAAGAGACACAGATTCACCAAGTGAAATGAAAAATAATACTGACAGAATACAGAAAAATAAGCATAAAAACTAGTGAGCAACAAATAACTGAGTAGACGACAATTGAGTATTTAACGAGGGAACAATTCTCTTTATGATAATAGACTCTAGGATAGTTAATAACAATCGTGATGGTTGAGATTCGCCCCACTATCGTAAAATCTTTCATCTCTGATGTTTGATTTTGCACCGCCAGCATGGTTTCTGATGTTAGAGGCCTCTGATTTGATAGCTTGCATCCTGTACAAGGAAAGTAGCTTAAACTCTATGACAGTCAATTCGTATCCTCAACAGCCTCCTCCATCCCACGTATGTTCCATGATTACATCGGGGACAAGTGTATTTATATACCATTGATGCGAGGAGGGGGCTGAGACGATCCTTGACTGTAAAAAATGAACCAATGGTTAAAGGGTTCTTCGGTATTAATTAAACATTTAAAGCAGGAAACTCTTTCTGAATTAGGAAATGCACTTCTTACGGAAGTGGTCGTCATGTAGAAAGGGAAAACTCGCATAAAATTTCATTGTTGGGGCAGTCAGCACTGGTTCGAAACTCTCTTACTCCACATTTTTCTAAGTTGTTTGTAAAAAATGTTAATAGGGTAATAATTTTGTTTAAAATAACTGGTTAAAAAAGTCTTTCTTTGTGGAATAAGGACCAATTAGATGTATGAGAAAACGTATCGTGGAGGAGGGTAGAAATAGTGATTTAATTTAAAGTTAAAAACATGAACTGTAAAATTCATACCTAGTCCAGTAAAAGTTGTCTTCCGGAAAACACCTGTAATAAAGCCAGTGATATCCCTGGATATCATTGTATCAAGAAAGGGAAGTTTATTGTCAGTTTATTTCTCCAAAGTAAATTTAATATTAGGTGTAGTTCGTTGACGAACTGCAAAAAGGATTCGGCATTTTGTTCATGTCGGAATATAACGAAGGTATCGTCGACGTATCTCCGATAAAACAAAGGCAAAAACTAGGGACAGTGTCATGAGGACCTCCAGGGAGCCTCATGAAGATATTAGCAAAGGTGGAACCAATTGAGGAACCCATGGCCATCCCCTAACGACATGTTTATAAACACTACCATTAAATGCATGTCCAGCAAGTTATCTGAAAGTCCTTTTAAAAAGAATCTTTCTAAAAATGGAACCAGGGGTGTAATTATCAACAAAAACTTATCTAAAAATCATTTGAGTATTGTCTCTCCACACTGAACGTTAGCTGATAATGATTTACAAACTTCACCATAAATAAATCAGAGTCCTGTAATAAAATTTGTTCCTGAAATTTATCGAGTTGATGCGAGCATGAAGAGAGCTACTGATTTTTTTTCAAAATGGGACAGAAACTTAGCTAAACCATAGTTGGGAGTATTGATTGAAGGAATTAACGGACGTAAGGGAACCCTACATTGAACTTTAGGGAAGAATTACCATACAAGATAGTAGGTGGAACCGGTAATAAAACAAATAGGTCTGGTCATCGATGATCTTTTCCTGTTTAAGAGAACGTAAGAATCATTGACTTTGGTCTTCATATTTTATAATATTCTTGAAGATCTTTCTGCTTTCTGAAATTTGTTTCATCGAAAATTATTTCCATTTTGTTTAAATAATCGTCTCTGTTGAGGATTACTGTCTTCTACCTTGTCAGGTTTCAAAATAATAATGCTATTATCTTTAGAAAGCTTTAAATTATCTACATCAGATTTATTAAAAACGGTGTCCACCTGGCCTTAATGCTAGAAAAGGTGGAATACAGTGATGACAACTGGGCCTGCAATGAACTAAGGTCAGTGTTAAAAGGAAGGACTTAGTCGATGGAATATTCTCCTCGAGCCTGAAAAGTTGCAAAAATTTTTATAATTAGGTAAGCAAAAGTTTCATCCCAGAGATAGAAGGAACTGCTCCATTGATAAAAAGTCTATTAGAAAAATAAAATACTGAATCGTCATTTTGTCGAAACTGACAATAAACTTCCTTTCTTGATATAATTATATCCAGGATATCACTGGCCTTATTACAGGTGTTTTTTCCGGAAGACAACTTTACTGACTAGGTATGATTTTTACAACATGTTTTTTTTAACTTTAAATTAAATGCTATTTACCCTCTCCACGGGGCGTTTTCTCATACATCTAATTGGTCCTTATTCCACAAAGAAAGACTATTTAACCAGTTCCTTCAAAACAAAATTAATTACCCTATTAACATTTTTACAAACAACTTAGAGAAATGTTTTGTAAGAGAGTTTTTGCACCAAACAATGAAATTATTTATGCGAGCTTTCCTTTATTACATGACGACCAATCTCAAGAAGTGCATTTACCTAATTCAGAAAGAGTTTCCTGAACTTTAAATGTTTAATTAATACCGAAGAATACTTTAACCATTGGTAAATTTTTACAGTGATCGTTCAAGAATCCGATATTGTATCAATCACTTGTGAAAAATCGCGGAACAAACGTGGATGCAATGAGGAGGCTGTTGAGGATAAAAATTGACTGTCATAGAGGCTTCTAGAGTACAGGATGCAAGCTATCAAATCCAGACTCTAACATCAGAAACCATGGTCTTAATTCACTTTGCAAATCAAACATCAGAGATGAAGATTTTACAATAGTGGGGCGGGTCTCAACAATCACGATTCCTATTAACTCATCCTAGAGTCTATTATCAAAAGAGAATTGTTCCCTAAAAATGTTAAATACTCAAAAATTTGTTGCTTAGATTTTATGCTTATTTTTCTGTATTCTGTCAGTATTATTCTTTCATTTCACTTGTGAATCTGTGTGTTAGTTCCCTTGAAAATATCTTTGTGATCTTTTTTTTTTTATGTTTATTTATGTACCTAATTTTAAAGCTGCATTGCCATTTTTGTGAATTTTAAATATTTTAATTTTAAAAAATTCTTTAATACCGTGATTCTAATCTAAAGTGCAAATTATTTTCTTTTTTTTAGATTTAAAATGAACATGTGTCATGAAACGTCGGCAATAAATTTGTAAGAATGGAGCAATGTTTTTCTTGTTGAGGTTATATATGCAATATTATATTATATATATATGTTAAATTACCAAGATATATTTATATATATATATATATATATATGTTATATACAAATATATATATATAAAATATAAATATATATGTATATATATATATATATATATATAAGATTTATCAATAATGATTATATATGTTATATATATAACTTATCATATTTATATATAACTTATCATATATATATATATATATATATATATATACATATATATATATATATATATATACTGTATATGTATATATATACATATATATATATATTTTTACCATATATTTGTATATGAACTAAATATATATATATATATATATTCATATATATATATATATATATGTTATATGTACAAAGGCGTTAATAGTAATATATATATAGGAATAGATAGAGAGATGGATATATATATGGTCTCAGAAATCATATATGAACAAATTTTATATTCCAGTAATATATACATACATGATGTCATATATATAAAGGAGATACAAAAGGGTCCATGAAGCAGGACCTGACCCCACGTTTTGGGAGCGACTTCAGTTATGCTAGATAAAGAGAAGTCATCCCAGGAAACGTTAGAACGCATCTTACAAAAATGAGTTGTTGTTTGATGTCTAAGGACTCAAGGGTGGTCAGTAATCACTATGGCTGGTTCCACCAATACTAGAGAAATTTTTTTTATTTTACATATGGAGGGACGAATTTCTTTATATTAGGAAATTCTGGTTTATCAGTTTTGACCCAAACCGTTCGTTATCCCACATGGCTACAATATCTCACCTGCAGTAAACAAGGCAAGATCCAATATAGATACCGGGACATCCCGGCTCTTGAATTTATAAACAATGTTAGATCTCATGGAGGCTGCTGTTTGTCCTTGTAGCCAAAGAATACATTGATCTGGATTGGATTGGTTGGAATAAATTGTATCTTAAGGCAGCCAAATTCCTGTTCAATTATTTCTTTAAATTTGGCTGAAAAACTTGCTGTCAATATCAAGATTGGTGTATTCTTTAAATTCAAATCATGAATATATATATATATATATATATATATATATATATATATATATATATATATATATATATATATATATATATATATATATATATATATATATATATATATATATATATATATATATATCCAAACATATATATATATACAGCCAGGTATACATCAATGGGGAGGCGGACACAAAGACTTGTTAATAGGTCAATTTATTCCCGACGTTTCGTAATGGCTTATTACATTTTCGAGGGCTGTACAAAATAAATAACATAAATTACATAGGGTATAAATTTAAATTTAAATTATAGCACAATGGATTACAAATAAAAAAAATAAAAATAGATACGGACAATATAAAGGACAACATAAAAACAAAAACAAAATCTCTAAAAAATATACAATATAACAAAATATTTAAAAAATATAAAAGTAAGCAGATATGGACCAACCTATTCAGTGGCAATGTTAAAACTGAACAGAAAACGAAAGACTAAGAGAGGTACAGTGTGCCGGCAGAGGTCTGGCTGTTTAACAAGGGGACGAGTCGTTTAATCATTAATGATTCCAAAATGGCCAAGTGGTTTTAACCGTTCGTTTTTTAAAAATCTTTTTAAGCCTGGCTGTGCTGGACACATATTTATTTTAACGGTAAGTTATACATATTCAGGTTGACGGCATGGCAATGGGAAGTCCTCTCGGTCCTACTTTTGCCAACATTTTCATGTGCTCCTGGAGGAGCACTTCTTAGATGACTGTCCCTTAGCCTGCCCCCTTTTTTATGTAAGGTATGTTGATGATACCATCCCTTTTAGACATAATTATGATGCTGATTCCTTCCTTGAATTTCTAAATTTACAACATCATAATGTTAAGTTTACCCTAGAAAAGAAAACGAAAATCAGCTTTCTTTTTTAGACGTCCTAGTTCTTAGAAAAAACAATATTTTTAACACTACGATTTTAGAAAAAACCTTTAACGGGCTTAAATCAAATTTTTATAGTTTTGTTCTTTTAACTTTAAAATTAATTCTGTTTTTACTCTCCTCCACAGGGCTCTAACATTTAACCTCTGATTGGTGCCTATTCCAAGATGAGAGATCGCCTTTTTATGTAAATATTTTAAGGAAAACTGCTTCCCGTCTGAACTGGTCTTTAAGATACTTTGAACGCTTCTAGACAAGTACTTCTCCCTCAAACCTACAATTTACAGTGTTCCTAAATTGAATTTTTATGCTAAATTTCCATTTTTATTTGATAATACTTTTAGAAAAACTTTTCACAGCAGATCCAAAGTAAGTTTGGAGCCATTAAGGTCCACCTGATACCTGTTAATCCTCTCACCATCGGGTCTTTATTTAGTATAAAGATCGTTTATGCCCTTATATGTCCTCCGGGTGTGTGTATAGCTATACGTGTCCTAAATGTAATTTAGGAACTTATATTGGATCCACCAGGAGGCTTCTGAAGGTAAGCATAGACTCTCATCGTGGGGTAAGCTATAGGACAGGCAGTAAAATTACAAACCCAGAGTTTTCGAATATCAGAAATCACTCTAGAATGTGTAAAACTTCAATTGAAAATAAGGATTTTTCTGTTTTAGGGCGAGCCTCTAGCAGCCATGAATTGGCCATTTTGGAATCATTAATGATTTAACGACTCGTCCCCTTGTTAAACAGCCAGACCTCTGCCGGCATACTGTACCTCTCTTAGTCTTTCGTTTTCTGTTCAGTTTTAACATTGCCACTGAATAGGTTGGTCCATATCTGCTTACTTTTTATATTTTTTTAAATATTTTTTTATATTGTATATTTTTTAGAGAGATTTTGTTTTGTTTTTTATGTTGTCCTTTTTAATTGTCCGTTCTATTTTTTTTTTTTTTTATTTGTAATCCATTGTGCTTAATTTTTTAAATTTAAATTTATACCCTTTTTGTAATTTATGTTATTTATTTTGTACAGCCCTCGAAAATGTAATGAAGCCATTACGAAACGTCGGGAATAAATTGACCCTTTTTAGCAAGTCTTTATGTCCGCCTCCCCATTGATATATATATATATATATATATATATATATATATATATATATATATATATATATATATATATATATATATATATATATATATATATATTATATATCCCTATATATAGTTGACTTTTGACACAGTTACCTTCCAATGACTCCAGTTGACGGTCTACCCACTGAGCCATCAAGAGAGGTATAAGTTAATGCCGAATCTGTTGTACTTGTTTACCCATTTAGAGTGGGGAAATTATACTTAGCTCCGGCATTAACCCACCTCCACCATGATAGCTGAATGATGTTTGGAACACACAGCTCTTATTATGAAATTTTTATCACACCATGATTTATATACAATCATGAAGCTTCAAATGTTGTTTAATATCCAATTCACGCTACTTCAGGAATATCCCCGATGGGGAATTGTCACCGAGGAGGAATTTTATAAGTGATAAATGGATAGGTGCTGCCTGGTCTCGATCCCTCGACACAGTTACCTTCCAATGACTCGTTGGAAGGTCCTCCAGCGACTTGTTGGGAGGTAACTTTGTCGAGGGATTGAGACCCCGCAGTACCGATCCATTTATCAGTTATAAAATTCCCATGGGTGATAATTCCCCATTGGGGATATTCCCAAAGTTGCATGAATTGGATACTAAACAACATTTGTAGCTTCATGATTGTATATAAATCACGGTGTGTTAAAAATTTTATAACAAGAGTTGCGTGTTCCAAATGTACCAGTGAGCTATCGTGGTACGGGTAAACAAGTACAGCAGATCGGCATTAACTTGTACCTCTCTTGATGGCTCACTGGGTAGACCGTCGACTGGAGTCTTTGGATGGTAACTGTGTTCAGGGATTGAGACACGGCAGTACTGATCCATTTATCCCTTATAAAATTCCCCTTCGGTAATAATTCCCTGTCAGAGATATTCCCAAAGTAGTGTGAATTGGATATTAAACATTTGTAGCATCATGACTGTATATAAATCACAGTGTTATAAAATTTTCAAAAATTCATACTAAGAGCTGTGTGCTCCAAACGTACTAATGAGCTATCTTGGTGGAGGTGGGTTAATGCGAAGCTAAGTATAATTTCCTCGCTCTCGACAGATGAGCAAGTACAGCAGATTCGGCATTAACTTATACCTCTCTTGGTGGCTCACTGGGCAGACCGTCGACTAGAGTCTTTGGAAGGTAACTGTGTTCAGGGATTGAGACCCGGCAGTACTGATCCATTTATTCCTTATAAAATTCCCCTTCGGTAATAATTCCCTGTCAGGGATATTCCCAAAGTAGTGTGAATTGGATATTAAACATTTGTAGCATCATGATTGTATATAAATCACAGTGTTCTAAAATTTTAAAAAGTTCATACTAAGAGTTGCGTGCTCCAAACGTACTAATGAGCTATCATGGTGGAGGTGGGTTAATGCAAAGCTAAGTGTAATTTCCCCGCTCTCGACAGATAAGCAAGTACAGCAGATTCGGCATTAACTTATACCTCTCTTGGTGGCTCAGTGAGTAGACCGTCGACAGGAGCCGTTGTAAGATAACTGTGTCGAGTGATTGAGACCCGGCAATACAGATCCATTTATCACGTATAAAATTCCCCTTGGATGATAATGCCCCATCGGGGATATTCCCAAAGTAGCGTGAATTGGATATTAAACGACATTTGTAGTTTCATGATTGTATATAAATGATGGTGTGATAAAAATTTCATAATAAGAGCTGCGTGTTCCAAACGTACCAATGAATTATCATGGTGGAGGTGGGTTAATGTCGAAGCTAAGTATAATTTCCCAGATCTCAATTGGTAAACAAGTACAGCAGATTCGGCATTAACTTATACCTCTCTTGATGGCTCATT